>NC_044052.1:12850907-12858407 GCF_902167405.1 Gadus morhua
ACGTGCATGCTCACACACAGCCACATTCACGCTCGCACCGCCACGTGCACGCTCTCATGCAGATAAACATCAAGGTTCTGCAGGTGCATGACTTGAATGCATACCAAAGCCCAAAATACTACCAACCTGTTTATAGTCACATACAAACACGCCAGGATTCACTGACGCATTGTGTGCATTGATGCAAATGCAAATGCACACAAATGCACACACACACACACACACACACACACACACACACACACACACACACACACACACACACACACACACACACACACACACACACACACACACACACACACACACACACACACAAATGTATGTATATTTAGCCCAGCTTGCTCACCCTCCACATGGCTCATTGTTTTACTGGGTCATGGGATGTGTGCTGGGAGCATGTGTCAGATGAAGAAAAGAGAAGAAATGATGGTTGAAGCAGAGATATGCTAACTGTATTATGCTAGCTTTATAGGCTAAGTTTATATGCTAACTCCCTCTGCTACTGCCTGCATCCTCCCTCATAGATCAGAAACACACACACACACACACACACACACACACACACACACACACACACACACACACACACACACACACACACACACACACACACACACACACACACACACACACACATACACACACCCCTGATAAACAGAAATAACTAGTAAACAGCTAACATTGACCTCAAATAGTCCTTTAAATACCAAGCATAGTTAACTCATTCTAAGTGTCTGTAACCTTCCAAAGTCCCCTACTGTCACATTCTGCAGGGCGGTTCACAGAGCGAATACAGATGACCCCTGGTGCAGACATTGTGTAGCTTCAGTAACACAACAGTAACACAACACCTACTGTGTAGGATACTCAGATGCTTGGAGGTAGTTGGAAATAAGCAGAGGTCAAATCTGTTTGAATCAGTGTTATGGCTCCGAGCAATGCATTATGCAGGTTTCATCTGCACACACACAAACACACACACACACACACACACACACACACACACACACACACACACACACACACACACACACACACACACACACACACACACACACACACACACACACACACACACACACACACACAGCTTGACTCCACTGCAGCACAATCTGTTGCCTCAGACCCGGTGAATCAGCACAATTTGAACACTGGGTAGTTTGACTGTAGTTCGTTTGGTTTCTGCACAGCCCTGTCCTGCTATCAGCATGTTAATGGAATATAGGCCCAAATATATACAACCACACACACACACACACACACGCACCCACCCACCCACCACTTAGCAGCTAAAGGCTAGTTGTGAGAGGGAAATAGAGCAGAGCGAGCTGTTATTCGGAGTAAAGGAGAGAGAGAAATACAGAGAGAGAGAGAGAGAGAGAGAGAGAGAGAGAGAGAGAGAGAGAGAGAGAGAGAGAGAGAGAGAGAGAGAGAGAGAGAGAGAGAGAGAGTCGGTGGAGTACAGTGTGACTCGGCCCAACAATAGCCAGCTGTCTGGAGGAGGACGAGAGGGAGGAGGGGAGGAGGAGGAGGAGAAGTAGAAGGAGGAGGGGGGAGAGGAGGAGGAGGAGGAGGTGGAAGAGGTGGGAGAGGAGGAGGAAGGTGGTGAAAAACGCAGACCCGATACAAGCTTCACAAGCTCAAATAGTAACAGGGACAGTAGGGAGGGTGAGAAGGAGGCTGTGAGAAGACAATTTCACAGACACACACACACACACACACACACACACACACACACACACACACACACACACACACACACACACAAAGACGCTAAGAGCAGATTACCACATTGCTTGGAAAAGGAGGATGAGGTAAAAACAAAGGGTTGAGCAGGGTTGGGGTTTAGGCTGTCAGAGTAGTGCACAACCAGGCTGCGTTGTTTGTATCCGTTCATCTCAATGGATGAGAGGAGGCAGAGTGTTTCAGAGGAGGAGAAGATCAGCCTGAGAGGACTGGAAGGGCAGTGTGTGCGTGTGTGTGTGTGTGTGTGTGTGTGTGTGTGCGTGCTTGTGTGTTTGTACGTGCAAATGTTTGCGTGTGTTTGGGTGTGTGTGTGTGTGTGTGTGTGTGTGTGTGTGTGTGTGTGTGTGCCTGCGTGCGTACGTGCGTGCATGCGTGTGCGTCTGTGTGTGTGTGTGTATGCGGGTCCTGTTAGAGGCATGAGAAAATCAATGCAGGGGCTTTGAATTAAACAGTAGAGGGGCCTGAAACAGAAGATACACACACACACACACACACACACACACACACACACACACACACACACACAGACACACACATTTGCACGTACAAACACACAAACACACACATATACACACACAAGCACGAGTTGTCTCTCAATAAGCTGCAGCAACAGCTTATAGTACCCAGCAGAGATGTTCCTCAGAGCACGTCTGTCTCCCAGAGCTTTAGACAGGTGGGTTGGTGAGTATGTGAATATCGAACAGGGAGGAGGGGAGGTTGGCAGAGAGATGAAGCCATGGTTCGCTGCAGCTGAATAAAACATGCTCTATAAAAGCTCAGAGCGCAGCTGAGGACCTCCAGCCTCGAGAGAACTTGGCACAGAGTCGCTATAGGCACCAGGGATTAATGCCTTAGCTTTGGGCTGGTTTCTTTAGCACTATTGTTTAACCAAACATAGGCCCCTAAGAAAGGGCATTTGGGACATCGCTCTACACAAGAGGGAAGTCATTCCTTTCTCAGACTCTCTCCGGTCTGGGTCGTGTGACGGGGACAGAAGGTGCCCCTCTTTCCTCATCATGACCCACCGGGGGTGAGGCTGCTTGGTCAGGTGTGGGGGTGGGGGAGGGGCTGGAGGTTGGGGGGCTGCTCTCCCACAACACACATGCATGTCCTGCTTCCTCCCAACGAAGGCTTTCTATCTGAGGTTTCGGGCAGGGCCAGGGGTGGAGGAGGCTCCTGGAGGTCTTGAACTGGTCCCTGACCCGGTACCTAAGGGCCTGCGGCCAAGCTGAACACGCTTCATCTTCATGTGGTCAAAGGTGTCTTCCATCTCTGGGAAAACAGCCACAAATTATTTACACAAAACGTGAAGTACCTTTTGCACTGAAGGCTGTTGAAGGAGTATTGTGTTTGGTTTAGACGGCCTGCTGACCTGGATCGTTCCTCTATGAGCGAGGAGCGACCGGCTGTCCACCACGGATATCTGATGACTGATGTCTTTTTGGTTGTAGAGCATCGGAAGTAAAACCAACACATGGTAGATGTACAAACCGATTGGTCCCAATGTTTCAGGTTGTGACTCACTGTTGCGGTTCGCCATTTAAAACGCAAAAGAGCAGAATGAGATGAAAAGGTTGGGGGAATACAGACGATGAATAATGGAGCAGAGAGCATAGACTGCCTGAGGACATTTCCTCTTTTAATTTCTCCATCTTCTTGGCCTCCCTCCACCCAGCCTCCCGGTAGCAGGTACCAACGGCAGAGCAGGTTACTGTGTGTCAGAGCCGATGGGTACAGCAGGCCCTGTGGCTGGAGGGGAGAGAGGGGGGCTGGGGGGGTTTGAGTCTGAGGGGGGGACCTTGTTACCCCCTCAGCTAGATGAAGAAAGACCCTCATGGAGAAAGAGAAGGAAGCATGGAGTGGATCTGCAAGCAGACCAGGAGGAGGTCCTCTGCTGTTTCACGCTGAATGTTTGTGACGCTAAGTTGTTTGCCAGCATACTGCGGAATACTTCTTTATTGATGTATTTAGATTTAGTCGTTCAGCAATGAAACCTTCGTTCAAAGTGATGTACAGTGAGAAACATGTCATTTAAGGTTTTGAAGAGAGAGAGCAAGAAAAATAGAGGGAGAGAGAGAGAGAGAGAGAGAGAGAGAGAGAGAGAGAGAGAGCAGAATAAAAAGGGATCAAGATTTTGAAACTTAGTCATTCTAAAAGAGTCCCCTCCCTCATCACGTTTCTCCACCAGTGAGAAATGTTGCATTTCACGAAACTGCAATTGACAGGCCAGATGGTTTCCATAAACCAAACAGGGAAGAGATGCCCTGGTTTCTCAGAAATGGGAGATGGAAGTCCCCAACCTCTCGACTTTCACACTGACTCCCCCGACGATAAAACATGGGGTCATGAAGCACAACTCTGAACCACAAGATCATCAAACTGGTTCTCCTGATTATGAACTGCCCATAACCTCACAAAGCAGAAGTCATTTAACCTTATTCAACATTTACACACACGCAAGTCCCTTTTCCCACGTGCATGTTTACGGGTGAGCGTGATTTTGCGAGTGTGTTTGCTCATGCCGGGCGTATTGCTCGCACCAGAGTAATGAGGCTAATTAATGGTTTGTTACTCTCGTCTTTCTCCTGGGCACAAAGCGGTGCGGCTGCGTGCGCTCCTCCACTCAGCTGACCTCGTCTCTACTTTACATTAGTCTGGTTGGATGATCCACAACACAGAGAGAGGGGGAGAGGGAGAGAGGGAGGTAGGTTGAGAGAGAGGGAGAGGGAGAGAGAGAGGGAGAGAGAGAGAGAGAGAGGAGTGAGGCCTGGAATGAATGACATCATTACTTTCTGCCTAGAGTAAAACTGGGTTCAGCAAGACTCCAGCATGATGTCACCAACCCACGTACCATCCAAGTCAACACACACACACACACACACACACACACACACACACACACACACACACACACACACACACACACACACACACACACACACACACACACACACACACACACACACACACACACAGATACACAACCCTCCCCCCCACAAACACAGCAATACAACACCCCCCACACACACACACAAAACACACACACAAACACACTCACACACTCACACGCTCGCACGCTCGCTCATACACCCCCTCACAGAGACACACCCTTATCTCCCAAATGAAACAAAAAAACAATTATTTTAGTTGAAGATGATGTATTCATTGGGATTGTGTGTCTCACTCTCTACACTTTAATTTGGTCTTTGTTTAAACATATAGATATAAAGAGCCAGGGATTCAGAGAGAGAGAGAGAGAGATGGAGGGAGAGAGATGAGGAGAGAGGGAGACAGAGATCTCTCTCTTTACAGAGAGGGGAGAGCGAGAGCATGACCGAGGAAGGATGGAGGGAGGATGGAAATCCCCTGGCCAGAGCAAAGCAGCACATATGGCTCACAGGGAGGAAACATGACATTGCAGTGAAGGATTGCTCAGAACAAGCCCCAGCCTTGAGAGCGGCACTAGCCTTAGAGAGCGGCACTAGCCTATTAGCCTGCTGGACGTCACCCTGCTGTCAGCTCTGAGAGCTGCCATGACACAGCAACAAGTGGAGGGAGGCAGGGAGCAGGCGTACCTCCCTGCACCGCGGCTCCACTGCTGGGAGCTCAGGGATGACACCAGACCGATTCTCTATTCAATCAATGTTTTTGTTTGTTTCGTTCTGTGGGGGATGGAAATGCGTTCCTTGGTTGTCAAGGAGCGACTGTGGGGCAAGAGAGGACGATGCCCGTTCACACAGCCACCGGATGAGTTCACTTTGTCATTTCAGACCCATATGCATGGGTTTCTGCCAGGAGGCGGAGTACAGAATCAGAACGATGAGGAGAGCCTCGTCTCAGAGGGAAGTCACTGCAGGCCTGCACCGTACTGCAATGCAGTCTAGGATATGAACCCTGCGTCTGCCAAGAATGGGGACATTATCATCCTGTGTTTCCCTTGCTACTACACATACTTCTGGGGGTCTATCTATTTTGTACGCACTGTTGTTACATTACTGTCATCTCTACTGCTTCTGGGTTTCTCTCTATTTTGTATGCACTGCTGTTACATTACTGTCATCTCTACTGCTTTGACTGACACTTCAGAGACATTAATGAAGCACACCATTTCTCAGTTTATCTTTTCAATGTTTCCTTATGAAGCTACCATTAAAGGTCATAATCTAAATCATTACCAGAATCAGCGATGTCACCTCTGTTAGTCCGAAGTCTCAGTCCGACCTGCAGACTCTATGACTCACGAAGGCGGTTCCAGAGCACGATAACGAGGTACACTTTCCCCGCAGGAGGACTGGTGTAGCTCCATCGGACCCCTTCCTCCTGCTCATACTAAACAGTCTCAGTGTCCACGATCTGTCGGTGCTGGTTCACACCTCACTGGAGTCCCAATCTAATAGAGGCTTGAGTCACGGAGCGGAACTGTCCTCACAGGCATCCTGAGGAAAGTGCTGCAAATGGAATCAGTGATTCGTATTTGTGTGCGCTCAAATCTCATGCTTCACGTTCCCCCAACGGTAGAGCCTCCTCACCTTATCCCGATGTACAGTATATAACGTGAAGAACATACAATTGAATTCCCATTAGGAATGGGATTTGACTAGGAATGACTATACTATACTCTTACTGCTTCAACTACTGGTGCAGAAACATGCCTTGATCCTTAATCTACCTTATAAAGAGTCAGGAATCAAGGATGTGCGGAATACACCACAAAAACACAAGACCACCTATTAAATCATGGCCAGCCATTGCTGAGCTTTCACTTTCATTTTGGCATGCGAGGAAACATCTGTATGAGGGAGACATTGGACGGTGTTAGACGCATGGAGTTGCTTACCCAAACAGGGAAAACTCCCGGGAAAAAGCCTTGAAAAGATTAATTGGAATGAACCCGAGGATGTGTCATGCGGCCTGAGTCATCATCAACGACCATAACATGAGTCCCTCCGTCACACGCCTCACCGTGCTGCTGGCAGAACTTGACACCACAATACGACAAAAACACATCTGATTCTCCCTCTCCTTCCAAAACTCTTCGCTCTCTAGAGGAGTCACAGGTCCTAATAATGTCCCTCTTCAGTACCATGAGCCTGGATAATGAAGTCTATACATCTTAACCACAACGAGAACCAGGGCCACCCTTTGCTTTCTTAGCAGGCTGGGGCAGACAGTTTATCCTGCAGCTTAAGGTCAAGTCAGACAAACGCTGCGTTTCGGTCAGAAATTGGGTTAAGCTTCGGCCAAATCCTCTCTGTGTCCCTCGCCTAATCTGTGTTTAAAGAGCAGCTGCCGGGTTAAAACAATAGGACAGAATGTCTCTCTGACTAAAACAAACACACAGTTTTATCAATGCCTGCAGAGATGGAACAAAAATAGGAAATATCAGTGACACCACACAGGCACATGCACACCGCACACACACACACACACACACACACACACTCCACCCACTGACGAGCTGACAGTGACATGTCAGGTCTGGACCCACAGACAGACGGCACACGTGAGGGTGATGGAGCGGGGAGAGGAGAGAAGTTTGTTACCGTTGCAGAACTGCAGCAGGGACGAGGTGTCGTAGAGACTGCTGTAGCTGGAGAAGCCTTCCTCCATTCTGAACCCCTTCTGCTCCACTCCTCCGCTAAACAACCTCTCTCCTCCTCCTTCTCCTCTCTCCTTCCTCCCTCTCAGTTCTCTCTCGTCTCCCTCGGCGACTCCCCTTGGTAATTCTAGCGTTCACTTGGCGTCCGGGGC
>NC_044052.1:12860907-13083407 GCF_902167405.1 Gadus morhua
GCTAGCCTCCAACATGCTACTACCCAGAGCATGGCCTGGAGAAGGGGCTGCCAACGCCACCTCTCATTAACATCAGCTTCCCACTTGGTAAAACACACATAATACAAAAACAAAACTTAATAACATAACCTTAACTCTATTTTTGCCCATGTTCCTAAAACAGAATTATTTAAGCCGATGATATCTGAGGGGACATCGATACAAAATCAAACACCCAATGTTTTGAGGAGGCTTTGGCCGGGGGTGCTGAGCAGCAGATAGTCCACGCCCCGTCCTGTTCTCTATGTGTGTCCCACCGCCCCCCCCCCCCACCGCCCCCCCCGGAGGGCAGCAGGACAGGGCAGTGTTTAGAGGACTGATTACACAACTCCTCATCTGTGGGATATAACGTGTTGTGTGTAATGTAGGATGATAATGTCTGGGTGCAGATTAGGAGCCCCCATAAGGGAGGTCACGCAAAAGTGTGCATGTGTGTGTGTGTTGGGGGGGGGGGGAGTGTTTAGGGGGGGCCCAAGGGCTTTATGTTGCTAAGCTCCACCCACTACCCCCCAGGAGGCAGCTGGTGGAACTGCTGGTGCTGCTGACCCCTCCCCCTTTTGTCCGTCCTATCCCCCCTTGTGCGCTCTCTCTCTCTCTCTCTCATGCACACACACACACACACACACACACACACACACACACACACACACACACACACACACACACACACACACACACACACACAGTGGATAAGGTTTTCTGCTGACGTGAGCGTTTTGCCCTCCTTGTGTCATACATCAGCCCAGCTCAATACAGGGCCATGCGTTGGACATGTATAATTCACCGACATCTCCAGCATTAAAACAACGCTAGACAGGAAAACTGATGAAAAATGTGAACGTTTACTCTGTAAATGAATCATGAGTCCATCCCCCCCTCTAGATACAGTCATGTTTATGTCATGGCCTCATGTTGTTTACAGGAGCTAGCTGCTGTTTAATCAGACCCCTCTCCGGCCACACAGAAGCAGCCATGTTGAAATACATTCATGGTCCTTATCATTATGTTGGTGCACATTCAAATAGCACAGACATGTGCTTAATTTTATGGTGGCGGTGTAAAGAAAATGCTGATAAACACCTTATCCATACATGAGTGGTCTGTCAGTGGATAATACCCTCACACACTCTCAAATCTGCTCCTAGAAACTTGGAAGAAGGTCAATCTTCTGTAATATCCCTGCACCATCTGCCAGCTTCCTCGCCCTCCATTTATTGGTCTATCCGGTTTTTCAGGCATATAAGACGATATATAAGATGATATTTAAATAGGACATTGTTTCAGGGAGATAGAAGGTTCACCTGAAATACTAGGACCTAAAAATCGCATGGGTTCTTCTACCTGAATATTCGTTTGTGTATTGGCACGATGTGCCCTGACATTTACTAGAACGGCTGTTTCGTTTTGTTTTGTTGTGGTGTGTTGTTACGTGTATGATTTGATTATTTTACCGTCTGTGGTTCTTGGATACAGAGTATAACCACGCCACACTGTGTGATGCATTTCCTATACAACCTCGCTCATTGTAACGCTTCTTAACAATAAAGGGTCTAAAAAAGAATCACAAGTAGGTCGTAGTCATGGAGACAACCCACTCATGTCTACAACTCTGAGAATTCTTTTTCCTAAAAACGCATTCTCTAGAACTGTTTGTCAGTTCTGGGCCACTGTAGAAACATGGCGGTGCAACATGGCGGTGCAACATGGCGGTGCAACATGGCGGTGCAACATGGCGGTGCAACATGGCGGTGCAACATGGCGGCCTCTGGGAAGAGGTCCAGCTCGCCAGGTAGATATAAAGGGATCAAACTAAGGCAACAAAATACACAATGATTATTATTTTCATTGGTTATACACTCATTACAACATACTTATGAATGTTATGTTCCGTTTCTGCCAAGTCCGTTCAACTAGATGGCACTCAATTCTACATACTGCACCTTTAAGGTCCAATGTTGGATCCTTCCATTAATTACATTATTAGCTTTGTCGTTAAGGTTGAGGGAATTCCTGTTAAGGTTTTAAAAAGATTGAAAACACGGTGGTAGCATTTCAGATCAAAGCTAGATAACTATCGGATTTGAAATACCTTTAATGTCTAGCCATCGCTGAGCTTCTGCTCCAAAAAAAAAGTGAGTCGATTTTAGTAAAGTGAAACATTGCTTGTTTTCGGACAAACCCTCACGGCAGTCTAAAGAATACAGGTTAATATTCCATATCAGTGTTGATATGCATTACCTGCTTTTCATGGTGCACTCAGAGGAACACCGATTCCTACCCTATCACTCTCTGCAAGGTGACCTACTTCAGCCTCAGTGTGTCAGGCTCTCCCAGGAGCTCAGAGGAACAGATTCAACACCGGCCGTTGAGGTGTGGCCCCATCAGGGGCAGTGATGGAGACAGGATGTGTGTGTAGGGGGGGGGGGGGGGGGGGGGGATTGTCAGTGACTGACAGGACAGGATGCTTTTATTATAATTCCCAGGGTCTGATGACATGGGAGGGGCTGGGAGGGAGAGATTGATGGATCTAGTGCAGACCAGCTCAATGCACATGGAAAAAAAATCATAATTACCCATCCGCCGGCGAAATAACCTGCGATGGATATCGCTGCTTATGTCACACCACGAAAAGAACACATGTTTACGACACGAAATCGAAGCACTCGGAAAATGATAAGATAAGAAATACGAAACACTGCAGACATGGACAAAGTACATCTCTTGTTAGGACCCGTCAGTGTGCAGAGTTCCAGGGGTTAAGACAGCTTTCAATGTATATATCAACGATACAGCAGATAGGGAAAATACATCAAGAGTTGGACTATGCACTGCTTGTTGAACCAGCTAGGAGGATAGCTAGAAGCATTGCTAGAAGGTTAGCTAGAAGGACGGATAGAAGGACAGCTAGAAGGATCGCTAGAAGGTTAGCTACAAGGATAGCTACAAGGATAGCTACAAGGTTATCTAGAAGGATAGCTAGAAGCATAGCTAGAAGCATAGCTAAAAGAATAGCTTGAAGGTAATCTAGAAGGATAGCAGAACCATAGCTAGAAGATAGCCTGATCAATGGGAGAAAGAGCCCCTCTTGCATTTCCATTGCCAGTGAGTGTAAGTGTCTGTAAGTGAGTCATGTTCAATGTTACTGTGAATCTAATTTGATTGTGACCTACTTTCAACAATTAAATTATTTTAGAAGCTTTTTAGAAAGAAGGAAGGATGGAGAAGAGTGGAAATGACATGCACATTAGCTGTGAGAGAGCCTCAGACCCCAACAGAATCTCATCTCAGACCACCAATTTTACACGGCTCACAAATGTGAACCATTTCTTCAAACCAGGATGAATTCATGTTTCACTGAGTCTCAGGTATCGAGAGGTGAATAAGTTAGAGTATATTAAAATTAAAACCACACTGTTCAATAGAATGACACCATGATTCAAAGCAAAAGCAATACACTGGACTGCAACAGTCACACAGGGAATAGTAACGAACAAACGGCAGGATTCAGGGAAACTAGGTCACCACTCGTGGATTAATGCAGTCTCTTTGGTCATGCTCTTCTATTGCATCATGCATGTAGAGCCTCATCGCCAGACACACAGCGTCTGTAAAATCTGCACTGAGAAGATACTGTATGTGCAATGGAGCATTTCGACATCCACTCCTGATATTCTTGGCAGCAGAGTCTATTGGTCTCATGTTCAAATCCCAGATGAATGGTTCTTTGCTCAAACTCCCAATGCCCACAGGCTATCTGTAGCCATATTTGAACAAGATGTCTCTCATCAATGATAAACATTGATGTAATGATATTCTAAATGACTTAAAGAGTAGAAATGTCGATTGAGTACGCCTCTATTTATGACGGTTTCCTCACCCCACGCCCTCTGGCCTCTCTGGGTCTTAGGATGCTGGGAGGAGCCCCCCTATGTAGTCATGGGGCTGGGAGGAGGAGACCCCCTATGTGGGGGCTGGGGGAGCTAGCATGCAGCTACCGCTATCGTACAAGAACAAGTCTGCTCAGTGGAACAGTGAGGGTTTGTGGAACAAGCGACTTTGTGCTGCTGGCTTCAAACACGCTCACACAGAGGACAGAAGTGAGGGTATAGACGCACGTGCGCACGTACACACACACACACACAAATATATACAAACATTTTGTAGATTGCAGAGTCTCACTGGGTAATCTATCAGGCCAGATCTTGTAGAAGCGTGAGAGAGAGAGAGAGAGAGCGAGAGAGAGAGAGAGAGAGAGAGAGAGAGAGAGAGAGAGAGAGAGAGAGAGAGAGAGAGAGACAGAGAGAGAGAGACGCACGTGTGTGTGTATGTGAATGTGTGTTTTGATTGAGCATCAGCTTTTAGACTGTAAATAGATTGTAACACTGTAGGCACTCTCATATCCCTCCCTTCCCTAAGTACAGTCTAACGGTCTGATCCCACATATCACAACCCCAACCATCAACCAATCAATATAGAGTCCGGACATCCAGGTTTAATTAAAAGATCAATCTCAATCCTAAAGATTAAACCATATGTGTTGGTATGCATAGGTAGCAGCAATTGCAAACCAAACATTTTCTGGTATAGGCCAAATTGTATTTCCCCATTAAGTTAGTGATATACTTGGGTCATATAATTGGGGGTAGCTATAAATACAAATGTGTTTATTGCACAAGCCAGGAGCTGTAGCCAATATTCGGAATAAACGCTTCATTAAACACAACTGCACACTATATGGAGATAGACTCACACACACGCACACACACACACACACACACACACACACACACACACACACACGGCCATGTTCTCTGAAACAGTGACAACATTAATCACATCTGACTGCAGAGGCATCCATGTAGTACACACCCATCCCCCCTCACGTCCTGAACAGGAAAAGAGAACTCTCTCTCTCTCTCTCTCTCTCTCTCTCTCTCTCTCTCTCTCTCTCTCTCTCTCTCTCTCTCTCTCTCTCTCTCTCTCTCTATCTGTGACATCACTGCACCACTTTGTTCACCAATTTAATTATTCTCCCCCATCTCTGGCATCATCCTCCACTAATATGTGTTCCTCTAATGAGCCATCTCGGTCATTTCCCCTTTGATCTAATTGATGTCCATTAGGAAAACGACTTTCTGCTGGCTCTTGGCAGCTCATGGCCCCTCCTTATTTAGTTTGACCCTGTCGTGGTCCAAGGTCACTTCAGACCTTTCATCGATACCGCCCAGACTCAAAGGTTTGGAGAAGTCCAACGCTAGATAATCTTATCGTGTTTGACATGTAGATGAGTCAACATGGGGTACATTGTTGTGTGTGTGATCATCTGTGAATGTATTGTTTCTGGGAATCCGTTGAAGCCCATTAGGGCAGCATGTGTCTATGGAGGTTGAGTCGGTTGGCTGGTAACCAGAAACTTGCTAGTTCAATCCCGTCCCTGAGCAAGACAGCTCACCCTAAATGCTCCTGACGAGCTTGCATGGTTGACAATGGGTGAACGTTAGGCTTTATCATAAAGCGCTTTGAGCGGCTACTGGTTAGAAACGCTCTACATAAATGCACTCTATATACCATTCTCCCAATCTCTGGTCTACAGAGGGCGGTTTGAGTCACACGTTGTCAGGACACCTTCTCTGCCTTGAGGACACAGATGGAGCTGCTGACGTCAGCGGCCTGAGAGACCGTAACCCGACATACTTCCTCCCCAGCTCCCACTGCACAGACCATACAGAGAGAGCCCGCCACATCTAGCACACACACACACACACACACACACTCACACACACACACACACACACACACACACTCACACACACACACTCACACACACACACACACACACACACACACACACACACACACACACACACACACACACACACACACACACACACACACACACACACAGCTATGACTAATCACACACACTTTTCCCTAACATCTTTCAGCATAGCATCGTGTCGACTAGGCAGAGACCAGCAGTCTATATTCGTCCCTGCATAGATGTCAGATCCCATTGGGGCTCCAATACTTCTCTGATATTAGGAGCGTCTCTACCCACTTACACAGTCGGACTGCCTCTCTTACTCCACACCACCCCTAGAGAGAGAGATGGAAGGACCTCATGTATCTGCACTCTCCTGGGTCACCCCGTGCCTCCTTCAGCCTCCCCCTAGCCCTCCTGCGATGTTTGAGGGGTTCTATATCATTCAAAATCCTCCTCTGTTACTGGGTCTTTTTTTTAATTTGTGTCTAGTTAGCAAAATCTCAAACCCCAAGGCAGTTTGGGAGGATAAACTTCTCTGATATAACGGTGTGGTTGTTTCTTCAGCCTCTTCCGTTAGCTGTGTTAATGCTGCCCTCTGCAGGACAGCAGGAGAACAGCGAGCACTGAGGTTCTTATATTGTTGTTCTTATATTTTTGGGGGATGATAAATATAAATTAAAATCCCATCACTACACACTACATCGGTAGTAGGTAACTGGTATTTAATAACTTGTGTTAATAGACCATAACTGGCAATCTCACTGCAATGATCTAAAATGTGTCAATTGACTGATTACCTGTACATGTATTTAACAAATTACTTTATATCATTGTATTGCAGTCAGAATACTGCACAACATTCAGAGCAATCAATACATCAGCAGAGAAGTGAGGCTCCTCACAGAACTACATATACAACTATACATTTATGTTATTCATATAATAAGAGTTTGGAGTTTGAGAGGAAAAGCTAATTATTCTTTACAGGGTTCATGTGGCCTCAGACACAAGTCATCTTTATATCCAGCTCTACTGGGAATGATGAGGAGACAGGAGGGAAGGAGATAAGGAGACAGGGAGACAGGGAGACAGGGAGACAGGGAGAGGGTGGAGTGAGACAGGGAGAGGGTGGAGGGAGACAGGGAGAGGTTGGAGGGAGACAGACAGGGAGACAGAGAGACAGGGAGATAGGGAGACAGGGGGACAGGGAGCGGTTCGCGGGAGGGAGACCGGGAAAGTGGGAGAGAGGGAGACATGGAGACAGGGAGATAGGGAGACAGGGAGGTTGACAGGGATTGGTTGGAGGGAGGGGGGATTCTGATGGGAGAACAGGGGCAGGAAGTGCCCCGGCTAGTGGGTACACACACACACACACACACACACACACACACACACACACACACACACACACACACACACACACACACACACACAAAAACACACATAATATGCACACTAACATGCACACAAACACAAACACACACACACACACACACACACACACACACACACACACACACACACACACACACACACACACACAAACACAAACACCACCATAAATGCACCAACAGCGTGCTCCTGAATGCGTTTTATGCAAAGTTGCATAAGGAAATGTATACAGAAGCTGTTCTGTCCCATTGATCAATTTAAAATACATTTGTCTCATTATTAACCTTCTCTGGTCTAACTATTATGCACATCTGAAGGAATATTAGGCAGTATTATGGGCCTTGTTTTTTTTCTTCATTGGAGTTTGTGAGCGCGTGCTGGAGGAATATGGAGAGAAGCACACACCACGTGTCCATATATGGTCCTCATATTGAGAAGGCTAAATATTTGCTGGGTGAGCGGTCCCAGTGGCAAGCTCAGAGATACACACACGCACACGCACAAACACAAACACAAACACAAACACAAACACAAACACACACACACACACACACACACACACACACACACACACACACACACACACACACAAAAACACACACACAACCATGCACCTTCATACTTGCATGACTAGACATACACAGTTTTGCATTCTACTCCACATTCTTCCCTCTCACTCTCTCAATCTCCTACCCATAGGTAGCCCCTCGGAGTCAGACATGGCCAGGGTCAGGGTATATCTTCTCGTGTCCTCCAATCTCTATCCTCAATCTCTGCCTTTGAACTTTAATCTCCCGTCTTGCTTTGTATTTGTCCTTTTTTTCAATCTTTTTTTTTCTATTTCAGTATTTGTCCTTCCCCTTGTACTACATTTAGTACGGCTCGGCTGCTCTACTAGGTATATCTTGTCCCTTTGCTTATAACAGTATCTCTCTCCGTCTGTCATAACATCACATGACTATTGCCGGGGTCGTTGAGCTCTCTAATTATAGGCTAATGGCCGTGCCCATCAAATATCATCGGCGTGTAATTGGACAGTAAATTTGTCCCTGCAAGTAGATGTACATGTGCTTTTCGCTCACTTAATGTGCGACACACGAACATTTGACCATGTTAATCTATCCAAACCAAATAATAATTACAATCATACAAAATATGCAAGATAAATCTAACTCATGAATCTAACAAAAAAATAAATAAGTGTTAAAGAAATGGTTACCCGCCAGGACAAATGAGAGCCACAGTGTTAGGATGCTCGCCTCCACTTTCCAGGACTCAGAGTATTGATTAACTCGTTGGCCTCTCGCTGACTTCAGTGTGAAAAAACAAAACCACAGATGATCGCACCACCATCTTGCTCTGCAAACACTTGCACTGCTGGATGCCATCTTCTCAGCGGTAGATGGCGCTAGAGACTCTGGAGTCCTAGTTGGAGAAATTAAAAAAAATATCCAATTTTATTATTGCTTAAACAAACACCTTTTGGCGTTTCTGAATAGAAAGTACAATAAATGTTAAAATAAATGTCTTACAAAAGCGAACTGGTTCGCTCAATCGTCGTGATCCTTGACCCTTTGGCCCTCGGCTTGTACCGGCTCAGGAGCGGCCCTAGATGTCTATCGTCGGGTGGTTGTGAGGGGCTCGGAGCCCACAGCTCGGTCCTAAGTGTTGTTGACACGATGCTTGACAGACTATCTTCTTAAATACTGTAATGGAAAATAGAAAGCGCTCTCTGAAAGACAAGCCAGTGGATAAGTTTAAACTTACGTGCGTTTGAATGCATAGACGGGTCATAGAGCCCGGAGTCTGGCTGCGACTGCATAATAAACTGCGTATTTAAATACCCATAGAGGCAGAATTCCGACAGCAACCAAGAAAAGATACGCATTTTATTTAGGCCGTCTGAAAAATACAACCTCAGACTCCTGGTCAGATTTAATTTAAGAAAGAATTCAGGCCACACGGAGACCAGGAGCTGAGAAGAACGGCTCATCTCCTCCATTGTTCTTTCTTGACCGCAGAAGGCTTTCGATGACATAGCACACGAGAAATGTGGTTGTCAAGCAATTCACGGAAATGCACATATCAATACCCTGAAGACTTCTAGCAGTACATTGTTCTCTGTGTGCATGAGTACACGCATGTTTGTGTGTGCGGCATTGCTTGCGTAGGTTTGTGCGTTTGCGCGTGTGTGTGTGTGTGTGTGCGTGTGTGTGTTTGTGTTTCCGTGTGTGTGTGTGTGTGTGTGTCAGTGCGTGCGTAGGTGTGCGTGTGTGTGTTTGTCAGTGCGCGAGTAAGTGTGTGAATGTCACTGCGTGGGTAGGTATTTGTGCGTGTGTGGGGGAGTACGTGCGTAGGTTTGTGTGGCAGTGCGTGCGTAAGGGTGGGTGTGAAAGTGCTTGCGTAGGTGTGTGGCAGTGTGTGTATGTGTGTGGCTGTGCGTTTGTAGCAGTACCTGCGTAGGTGTGTATGTGTTTGTGTGGCAGTACGTGCGTAGGTGTGTGTGTGTGGCAATGCGTGCGTATGTGTGTGTGTGTGGCTGTGTGTGTGGCAGTACATGCGTAGGTGTGTGTGTGTGTGTGTGTGTGGCAATGCGTGCGTATGTGTGTGTCTGTGTGTGTGTGTGTTTGTGGCAGTGCACGCGTAGGTGTGTGTGTGTGTGTGTGTGTGTGTGTGTGTGTGTGTGTGTGTGTGTGTGTGTGTGTGTGTGTGTGTGTAAAGTGCACAACCCTACAGGCGGTCCTATTTATTAAGTAGCAGCCTCACATCTTTAACCCCCGCTCCGTTCTGCGACTGACTCCTACCTCGGCTGGACGGATTAACGGGGATGAGTTCCGCCATGTGCTCAGAGTCAGGAGGGCTGCTACATTCGTTCCACTTGGGCCGGTCACAGGCAGGGTCACAGGGGTCGCTGCCCAGGGCCGGGTTATCGCTCTCTCTCTCTCTCTCTCTCTCTCTCACCCCGTCTCTCTCTCTCCTCCCTCCCCCTTTCTCTCTCCCCCTCTCTCTTTCTCTCTCCCTTCTCCCCCCCCTCTCTCTCTCTCTCTCTCTCTCCTATCTCTTCCCCCCCTCTGTCTCCCCCCCTCTGTCTCCCCCCTCTCTCTCTCTCTCTCTCTCTCTCTCTCTCTCTCTCTCTCTCTCTCTCTCTCCTCCCTCCCTCTTTCTCTCTCCCCCACCCCCCCTTCCTCTTGCTCCCTCTCTCCCCCCTCAGGGCCTAAAGCTACAACAATAACACTTTTTCTGTCCGGCCGAGGCAAAGGTCGAGGCAAAAAAAAAAAGGGTTGCCGGGGTCTCTGTCTGTAGGCCAACTACCCCCCCCCCCCCCCCTTCCTCCCTCTCTCAAATACCTAGCCCCTCCCCCCTCCCGACACTCTTTGATGTGTGAGCTCCACCAACTCTTGTTTGCAGAACAGCGTGAGGGCTCTGGGCAAACATAACCCCTCGCTCTCTCTCCCAACTCCCCCTGGCTCTCTCTCTCACTCAGACCCCCTCTCTCACCCTCTCTCGACCTCTCTCTCAACTCTCTCTCTTTAGGCCTCTCTCTATTTGCCTTTCTCTCACTCACTTTTTAAGCCTCTCTCTCTCTCTCTCTCTCTCTCTCTCTCTCTCTGCCCCCTTCTCTGCCTCTCTCTCTCCCCTCTCCCTCTCTTTCCAGCCTATAGAATCTGCAGCACCGACCTCTCCTTTTCCACCCTTATTTCCGCGTCCCGTTTCCCCCGGCGGAGGTAGAAGCTCCAGACACTCCAAACCAGACCCAGACGATGCCTCATTGGCCGGTGAAGTGGTGTAGAACGAGTTGTTCCGCCCGGCATTGGGTCCGTCCATTGATTCCCCTGCTGCTGCTGCTGCTGTTGCCCGTCGGTCGCAGGCTCAACGCACCATGCCAAAGGAATAAAATGGCTTGGCCTCCCTAATGATGTGGTCTGCGATGCCCCACTGAGCTTCAACTGGGCCCGGCTTCAAACAGGCCGTGTTTAGTCTCAATGGGAACTCCACCACCATGCCGGGGGTTGGTGGTTTGGCTGCATCACATGATATATACTTAACCTCTTAGTTACCAACAGGCCTCAGCGGTCCTCTCACATCCACACCGCCACGTCCCGCCCCTCCGAGGAGCCCTGTTCACCGTGGGTCATCCATCCATCGCGGTGGATATGAAGGCCTTGATGGATACAGCTCTGTGTTACTAGCTCTACACTTTACTAGCTCTGTGCTAACGCCCTCGGCTGCCACAGCAGCAGCAGCAGCCTCTGGAAGTGTGGCGGCTAATGAACTCTTAATAGTGTTAAATCTAACGGCCACAAAATCATTCCACTAACTGTTTTACTGCCGTGTGGGCAGCGCCCTAATTGAGGAGCAGTGGAGGATCGGCGTTTCACAGCTCTCCCCCTCCTGGTTTAACGGCCCCACCACGCACTTCAAACCCACCGGCTTTGTGTCTCCGAGGTGAGAAGATAAACAACAACCATCACATTAACAAACAGGGAGATGTGCATCGATGAGGCGCTGCAGGAGAGCGCGTGGTGGGGATGTACTGTACCGGGAGGGTACGGGATTGGGGAATCTACACGTTGCCATGTTGGGGCTCTGACTCCGAGACGTTTTAAATGGCTGGATGTTACCCAGGAAAAGGTTAACTGGCAACAAACACGCAGCAAAGTTAGAAGCGATGACTTGGCAAGAGAAAAGACAGTAAATGGAAGCGAATGCAAATGCACGCACACATGTACACACAAACACACACACATACACACAGACACACAGATGCACAAACACACGCAAACATACACACACACACACCCAACATGCACACACACACACAATCCAAAGGGGCCTCTTGAGGCAGAGGGCTGCTCCCCGCTGCGGCCGAGGTGTGACTGAGGACTTTCAGGCCCTCGCCAACGGGCCTGGGACTCAGCTTCAGTAGGAACCAGACAAACATCAAGACATTTCTTCTCTTTCTTCTGTTCCCCCTTATATGGACCACACACACACACACACACACACACACACACACACACACACACACACACACACACACACAACCCTCGGGTCTCATCCCGAGTGCGTGCGTTGTGTTATATGCGTGTGTATATATATATATATATATATATATATATGTATATATATATATATGTATACACACTTGTGTGTGTGTGTGTGTTCTACAGATCACTTGCAGAGGTTTTGTACTGAGCTCAGAGTGGAGGGGGGGCCGATAGAGGAGGGGGGCCCGACAGAGGAGGGGGGCCCGACAGAGGAGGGGAGGTCGACGGGGGGGGGGGCGGGGCAACAGTGGGAGGGGGGGGGGGGGCAACAGTGGGAGGGGGGGGGGGGGGGGCAACAGTGGGAGGGGGGGGGGGGCAACAGTGGGAGGGGGGGGGGCGACAGTGGGAGGGGGGGGCGACAGTAGAGGGGGGCCGACAGTGATGGAGCGCCTGGCTCTGCCTGGAGTGGAACAATGTATCCGTGGCAGCACGGGGCTGCTGCTGCAGTAAACACACGCAGGCGCAGGCCCCTCACGAGGGGCCCCGTGTACCCCGGCTCCCAGGGCCGCAGGAGTGATGGATGGAGCGTCAGACAGCAGTCTGAGGCGGAGGGCGGGGGGAGGTGACCCCAGCCTGGTCCTGGGGAGGGCAGGGGGGGGGGGGGGAGGACATATGGTGGACCGGTCTCTCATGTACACAGGACTCCACTTCAACATGTGGTCCGGATTACTGAGAGCTTGAAACATGCGGCCAGAGATAAATATTTATTCATGCTCTTTGTGTGTTTGCTATTTCCTCTGTAGTTTTTCTAATCCGCTGTGATCTGCTCTGCGTCCCTATCTCTGCATGAATCGTAGTGTCTCCACACGGCGGCGGCCTGGTCCTTATCTCCCACCGGAGCTCCGTGCCGGAGACCAGCGTGGCGTGGCGGTAAAGCAATCCTCTCGAGTCGCTGAAGAGAGCATTCAGCGTATTCATGGTAGAAGTCACCGGATACAACGCTGCACCTTTCAGAACGGCTCTGCGCTTTAGTGGCCAGGACAAACCTTTTGACTGGGGGTTAACTTCAGGGCTGGAGACAAAACGGGATCAAAACACACCTCTGAAAGAGGAAATCTCTGTCCCTGGCTCCCACACACTGTCCCCCCTTCAGAGCCTGCTCAAGTCATCATGGCTCCCTGGAGGAGCTTCCAGACGGACGGGCAGACAGACTCACTGAAGGAGTCTTCAGAAGGATCACGTGACGGTCAGGCCATGGGCACTTCTCTGGAGTCTTGGAAGTTATTTAAACGATGTGCACGACTGGAACCTTGAAGAAAAGCCAAGGAGATCTCTGTCTGTGGAAGCGCTTCAACGAGAGACCCTATAACTTCACTTGTCTTTAAAACCACTTCAAATCCATACATACCAGAGGGTTTAAGCCACTCTTTGAGCTAGCTCCTTGGAGTTTTGCCCGAATGACGCACAATGAGGATTAGAAAGAGAACCCAGTAAATAGTGTTTAGTCACCTCCGATGCTCAAGGTATTTGTCTGGAGGAGCGGCGGAGCTTAAGCAGAGCGGATTTAAGGAACCGAGACATTGTGCTCCGACGTGGAACTACTCTGTGTGGGTGTGCAGAAGAGTTCAACACACACACACACACACACACACACACACACACACACACACACACACACACACACACACACACACACACACACACACACACACACAGTCCCTCCCCTCAAATTGCTGATGGCTTGTTTTCATGAACAGATATTATTTCCAGATGGTTTTGAATGAAAAAAAAAAAAACAGAAACGCGAGTCGGGTGAAACTGGAGACAGAGACAAAACAGACAGCAAGAAGTAGAGCCTCTGGTATAAAAACAAAACTCTTTCCGACTCGCCCCCCCCCCCAGCCTGCACCCCCAGACAGAGGTCCCTTGTAGGGGTCCTCATTAGATCTGCTAGGTCACCATTTTATATATTTCACAAGTTACAGAGGGAGCTGTAAAGAGAGGAGCGGTGGAAAGGCGACTGGACGCCCAAGACAACTTCTGATCCAAAAGGAAACGAATGCTTGATGAGTGGCTGGACGGTGGACAGCTGTGTTCATATTTCAGGCCAAATGAGAGAGGGAGTTAAAGGGACGATGGGAGAACTGGGAGAGTCCTCTGGGAGTTCACTTCTATGCTGGTTAGAGCTTATCTCAGAATCAAGCGCTCGCAAACACGCAGAGGCAAACTGCTTCCACAGCAATATGTATGCAAAGCTTCACACAAAGGATTATGGGTTGTTTCAGCCTTTTGCACATAAGAGGAAGAACAGCACACATTTTAAACAAAGCACAGACAAACCGTTCAAGGATTTAAAGACCGTTTTTCCTCAGGGCTAAAAAGGAGTTGAGATTGAAGTCAGGATAGCGTTTATTGTTGTGAGCAAGTTTTCCTGAGCAATACTGTGCATTCCGTTTATGAAACTACCATACTACTAGTTAATTATGTTGTGTTTAACTTTGCTTGTGTAACTTTTAGTAAAGGCCTAACCAGGGACAAGGGTTACAAATTAGTCTTGAGAGAAACCTGGATGCATTGCATCTATTTAGTATTTTATATGAAACATTGACAATGTATTTGTCCCTGCTCCATAAACTTCTGAATAAATAAATGAATACTTTTGTAGACGCCATATGTTGGATTTGACTAAATACATTTAGCAAAGTGACTTGATTCCGTTTTCCTCAATGAGAAGAGAAGGTTGTCTGATCTCATGGGCTCCTGACTGATTTCCCAGGACGCTGGTCGTCTCCGAGCGTTGAACCCAACATGTTCCGGCGCTGAGCTGATCCAGAGAACCAGAGGCAGGTTCTACGTTCCTCTCCGACACAGCGGTAGAGACTCCCTTCCTGCTCAGAGAGGACTCTCTGTCCGTCAGGGCCATTCCTTCCTCCTCTTTCACTCAACTGGATTTTCAGGTCCACTTAGTGGGTTTGGAGTCTTATCTTATCTTAGTCCTTACCCCTTATCTCCATAATAAGGCTCTCATCAGCCCGCTCTGCCCCAGACAACAAGGGGCCAACAGCAATGCAAGGACGACCCAAGGGGCCGCTCCAATGACCCAGCCGTAAAAGTGTTATTTTGGGGGGGGGGGGGGGACGACATGCCTGTTCAGGTCAGGGGCAAAGAGGCCGTAGGAGTAGAAGCAGGCTGGGTCGATCCACCTTGTTTTACGACTCCCTGTTATTTTAATCCAACACCTCCAGCACCACTGACTGCAGAACTTTTCTCACAAAACCTCCGAACCTGGTGACTGCGACCCCCGGCCAGCAGGACACCTGAGGCCCGCCCTGAGCTCCGCCCACCAGGTTACTCAGCAAGCACAGATGGCGCCCCCATTCGTGTGCTAACAGCAGACTTAGCCCCTATTGTGGCCCGGCTGCCATTGTGTGGCCCTAATGCCCCACACTCTCCTGCATGTGAAAGGGACAGTAGGTATGGCTCATTTACATGGATTAATTAAGGCTCATAATTAGCTCAGCATGAGGGTCCATTTGAATGCGTCCTGTGGTATTGGATCAACTCTATGGAGCATTGAGGGTTGGGGGGGTAATGGATGGGATAAGGAAACACAACAGGGGAGGGACACACACACAAACACGACAATTGAATTATTTACCAATTAAATTAAATCGGTCTTATCTCAATCGGCACACCCTCGATTTTATCCTGTTTTTTTATGCAGTTACTCCAGTTACAATGTTTTGATTGTTTTCAGGTCATGGATCAGAATTTATTGTCGACAGACAATTTCTAATAAATCAAGAAGACCAAAGGAATATAATGATCAATTTATACAATGATAAAAAAAAATTACACAATGTAAAAACAAAAGCAATGATTTATGTTCATAAAAAAAATCTATTAAGCGCATCATTTTTCACTGAAAACAACAGTTACACCCACAAGGTGCTCAATTACTAAAATGCACGGAAAATGCATAAAAAAAGCCGTCATAAATATTTGTGAAAGACAAAATCGGAAAATAGTAGCAAGAAGAAGTAAGAACATATTTCAGGAATGGTATAAATCATAGTTTCCGTAGAAATGTTTCTTTGGTGACTCAGCCCAGTCCAAAGTCGGTAAACCGAGTAAGGAGCGGGAAAACTGCCAGTTAACATCAGAGTGTTACCATACAAACCCGCTCCTCCTGCCGTTCCCGGGACCCCGGTTCAGGTCCTTATCGTTTGGTTTAGTTGCTTCCCGGCCGTTACTACAGGGGCCCGCCTCTCTAAGAACCAGCAGACGCCACGGACAGACGGGCTGGAGACCCCCGGCAGCAGGCGGCCGCTGCTCTCCAGCGAGCCACCTGAAGGGAACCCCTTAAACGGTCGTCTCAGAGTCCGTGAGCTGGCCGACACATCGAGACCCCAGCAGAAGAGCTGCAAATACATCGGGTTCTCCTGCCTCACCCTCCACCCATCCCCCTCTGTCTCCACCAGCCAACCCCAGCCGTGACCCCACACAACCAGGTCCTTCCTGTAGTCATTAAGCTCCATTAACAGGACTGGGAGGCGGGTGGTGGTGGTGGTGCTGGGGGTGGTGGTGGCGGTGGGGTCAGGGAGAAGTGGTGCATGACTGGTCCGCATGCCCTGAGGTGATATCAGCATGCGTTAGCATTTCTATCTCTGCTCCGTGCCCCCCCCCCCCCCCCCCCTCCCCCCAGGGCCCAGGCCCCCTGTGGCTCCACCTCCTCCTCTTCATGGTCCGTTATTATAAACACCGGGGGGCCCCTGATAAAAAGGGGTCTGGGGGGGGGGGGGGCATGGTATCAGACCCCTGACGGTTCAGAAGCCTTGGCTCTCCTCAGATACACCTCCGACCGGCCGTCGGGGAGCAGGTGACTGAAGCCGCTCCTGAAGGAGGCCAAGAGGTGACCTGGAGACGGGAGAGAGGCGGGGGGGACAGGGTTAATCCTCTGAAGGGGTGTTCGAGGTGTTACTGTTGGATAAAGTACAATGGGCATCGGATGTCTCTGGATTACACAATAAAAGGTTTAACATTAAAGTTTAACAAGAGTCCAAGCAGGGAATTTATAACTGTTTCTCACGCAACTCAAAACCTAAGAAACACACTGCAGAACTTTTAAATAACAACGACCCAAACTTTTCCAAATTCGTTAGAAGCATTTAAAAGTTACCGTTAACCAAAAAATTGAAACTTTGGTCTGGCCTCAAAGCAAAAAAAACGTTGTTTTTGCAAAATAAACTTGAATCGAGAAACCACATTCAGAAAAACAAGTTCAAACCACCCGGATCCAGGACAGAACAACAACAGAGCCGAACCACAGAGCCGCAGAACCCACCGCTCCAGGTGGTCTCCCCGCTCAGGCTGAAGCTGGTGCACTGGGGGTGGGCGCTGCACAGAGCCATGCCCTCCAGGGCGCTGTGCACGGCCAGGACGCAGCCGCGCGGGCTGAAGGACGGCCAGCAGCGGTACTCCACGTCCCCGGCGGTGGCCAGGCCCCGCATCACCGTGTAGTCTGAGCAGGGGGGGAGAGGAGGGGTTAGCACCACCAGGGACTCACAGGAGGGGTTACACTCTGGGGTTAATACTTTAGCACTGACACGTCCGCTGTTAAACTCTACATTCAAAAAGGGCAGGACTGGCAGGAGCTCGGGTGAGGAGAAGGAGAAGCAGGAGGACCAAAGCTTGATGTCTAACTGATTGTGATGGATTTATGTAGCTTTTAGTTTAAAACACTGTTCCACACAAGCAGAGGAAACTGAAATGATACATTTAAATGTCATATTCCGTCTACTTCCAGCCCTGGCCTCCAAATCATCTGCTACACATCAGTAGAGAAATGAGCAGAGCACAAGCACGCACGCACTGGTAAACCAGGCCAACACACCCACACCTTTCACTGACTACCGACCGCCTCACACGCAGAGAACAGCAGAGTCCGCGAGGCCCTGCTGCTGCATGAGGGGTGAGAAAGCCTGCACATTCCTGGTTATGAGTGTGTGAATGTGTTTGAATGTGCGTGCGCGTGTGCTCTTGTGTGTGCGGGTCCCAGTATATACATAAGTATCCGTCTTACGGGCTGAGAAAAAAGAGAAAGGGCCAACAAGGGCCTGTTTATGAGGGCACAGAGGAGATCATTGTTACGGGAACAAAATGAGCTCTGTCAATTTGTTCTAGGAGGGGAGCCACGCTCCAGCTGCCGTCGGAGACACCGGGGGCCACAGAGAGGAGAACCTCGAGGAAACCCCCACCTCCACATGAGAGCCCCACACAACCCGCTCGTATTGCTAATAATGCACATCAGCACACATCTGCTGAGTGTCCCGCCAGGAGCCGCTCTTTGCGGAGCGTCTCTCTGCCCGACATGAACGTACAGCTGTCAACGATCTCTAATGAACTGAGCTGAACAACTCTGCCGGCAAAACAGGGCCGTTCTTTCCCCAGTAACACGCGGCTCACCTTCAACACACAGACAGCCAACCCTAGCTTCAACACTTCTTGCACACCACATGGCTACCAATCCAATGAAATGCATAACAACAAAAGTCTGCGTTCGATTTCCTGAGGATCATTCCCCTCTATCTGTGCTCCATTCAGGACAGATTTTCATTTTTTTTTCTTTTTCTGCTAGATCAACACTGGTACTTTCTCCAACTCCGCTTGGCGTTGTTAACTCAGAGCTCCTCAGTCTTGCCGGGGGGAGGAAACGAGATCTCCATTAGCCTGCTACGGTTTCCCAGCCATGTCTAAATCTAAAGCTCGGCGGTAAATATAGACCGTGATGCTACAGATACTACACCAGGGAGCCGCTATGGATAACAACAACCGCGCTTAAGGGGGGGGGGGGGGGTTGACGACACAGGCCTGTTAGCGCTCGCTGAAGTCAAATCGTTGGATTCGACTTCTCCTGCGTCCCCGCCGACGTAGAGCAGCGTGGCACATTGCAGCTCCTTGTTAAGGTTAAACATTCCTCCGTACCGCCAGCCCGAGCAGTCGGCCCCCCTCACCAGAGGGTGTGATTAAACTCACAAAGTGCTGCTAGGCAAACACACGCGCATCTGGGGCCTGGAAACTTGTGCTCCTGGCAGGGGCCCAGCGGCTCTGTTATTAATAATTCATACGAGGCAGAGGGGGACAGGGGAGGGGGGAGGGGATTCCTGCCCGGGCCACGGAGAAAAGGGAGCAGCGCAAGAAAAGGATCTGAGGCGAGGCGAGAATACCGGCGTGTTCTCATAAAAATAATAATAACGCAATCTTTTCCCGTCAATCTGGGGGGGGGGGGGGGGATCTGCGAGGCTGTGAGCTTCTAGTGAGAATCGTTTAAACACAACGACGCATGTGATGACCTCACAGGAAGTCTCCGGGTCTGCTCTACTGCACGGCCATTCCTGAGGCTCAATAAACGTGTCAAAATAGACCGGACGGCAGGATCATGCCCTCCGCATAAGAGTGGTCATTTGGGAAAGGAAAAGAATATGAGTGGAAAAATGGCGTCCACTCCCTTCGTTCTGCTAGCAAGGAGAAAAAAGAAAATGATGTTGAAAGAATGTTCAGCTGCTCATGCTTCAAGAAAGCCAAAGAAAGAATAAGAGAAGGAAGACGTCTAGCAGAAACAAAGGGGGGGGGGGGAGCGAGAGAGAGAGACAGAGAGACAGGCACACAAACACCCACACACAGAAAACACACAAGCACAAAGATAGAGACACACACACACACACACACACACACCGAGAGAGATCATGAACTCCTACCTCTGATTATTGATGGTGGCAGGTTGTCCAGGTGCAGGCCAGACTTGTAGAGCAGGAGAATCTCTTCAAAGGAGCCCAGTGTCTGGTTGATGTCAGCTCTCAGCTCCCCTACACACACACACACACACACACACACACACACACACACAGTGGTCAGTGCCTCTGCAGATCTCACACACACACTAACACACGACACACAAGAATAAACCTAAAGCCACATGCGCAGGACTTTGTTTCGGCAGCCTCCATTTTCCATAATCCGCAATTCAGGCGTTAATGCAACATATCCTGCTTCAAATCAACGCCTGCCCCCCCCCCCCCCCCCCCCCCCCCCCCCGCGCTCATCACCAGCAGCACATCCTCCCACCGCAAGCTTAGAGGACTACAGAAGGAGCCTCATTAGGCCGTCATTGGCCGCTCGCCCTAATAACACTCAGACAGACGCGGCGGGCGTGTCAACACACGAGGATAATGAGCTGATCCGCTTTCTGATGTGGGGATCGTCAGAGATCCCTCGTGTTACGGCGTCTCTCCCTCTGCTCGGGCTCACCTGTGGAGTTCATGATGTGGTCCACCAGGTGTGTGAGGCCGGGCGGGGCCTGGTGAGGCAGGAGGTAGGTGAAGAAATACCTGGGGGCCAGAGAAAAAAAAGAAAGAAAACACAACTCATTCAGACAGACCGACCGACAAGCCAAATCGCGTCCCTTCACACGGAACATGACTTGCCTCTGACAACCGGCTGTAAATGCCGTAAACCTGTCAAAATATCAGCGCAAAGCGTTTTAAAATAAAAGAGGGGCGAAGAAAAGCCAGTTTTCCTGTTGAAACCACTAATTCACGTGTCAAAACCCATCCATCACCACGGCCCGCTTCCCTCCCCGCAGCCCGTCTGTGTTTAACTACCGGCAACCCGTTTGATGTCAGGGCTACACGTGTTTACACCCCCTTTTATCGCTCTTCTCGTTATTTCTTTACCGGTAGGCGTTGTAGAGGTTCCTCTTCTGGTTGAGATCCCGGCAGAACCTGGCCGCCGAGCAGGGCAGCGTGAAGTTCCTGTGGGGGAACTGCAGCAGGCAGTCGCGGTCCGAGCGGCAGGGGGTCTCCTCCACGCTGGCGTCGTCCAGGTCCGTGAGCTTCAGCTCGCCGGACACCAGGACGAACTGACGCGGCTGGAAGTCAAGCAGCCCCACCGAGCCCAGAGGCGAGCGGGACAGGAAGTGGAGCAGGCGCACCAGGCCCAGGCACACCTGAGGATGACACGGGAGGAACACTTAGTCCGCCGCGCCAACACGGAGGGAGAGAGCCAACATGGGGGAGGGAGGGAGCCAACATGGAGGGAGAGAGCCAACATGGAGGAGGGAGGGAGCCAACATGGAGTAGGGAGGGAGCCAACATGGAGGAGGGAGGGAGCCAACATGGAGGGAGAGAGCCAACATGGAGGAGGGAGGGAGCCAACATGGAGGAGCGAGGGAGCCAACATGGAGGAGCGAGGGAGCGAGGAAATACTCTCAGGGTTCTTCAGCTGGAGTCAAGAACCATAAATGTTTTCCTCCATTTTAAAAACACACAAAAGGGCCCGTCATGGACCGCATCAGAGGCTGATCGAGAGCTCAGATTACTAAATAGTTTTCATTCCATATTGGAGATCTGATGACATATGACTCACATGTTCAGTTATAACGCCCGTCCATTTGGACATGTTTGCAGCCAATCAAAATGAGTTCTCATGACAACAACGAACTCAAACAACACAAACGTCAAAGAGCTCAATATCTATAAAAGGCCTCAAACTGAATGAGAGAACTAAACAGAGTAACGTTGCTACAAACATAGCAGGGAAGGATGAGGTCAGGCTTGGAGCAGGCAGGCTAAGCGTCGGTAGCGCTGTAAAAACAGAGGTGGGTGAAACCATACACCGGTGGATTAGGCCAGCGCCACAGACACAGACGGGCTCAATGAGACCGACGGGCAGAAACCGATCCTGGTGGAATGTCACCGTTTTGTGAGATGACAGCGCAGACCGCCGATAGATGGCAGAACTAAATCGTGTTGGTGACATTATGGTCTGCACAGAGACAGGGGGAAACACACGTCGTCCTAGCACACACACACACACACACACACACACACACACACACACACACACACACACACACACACACACACACACACACACACACACACACACACACACACACACACACACACACACAAGGAGAGAAGGAAGAGATGGGCATTCTGGATTTACACTCCACTGATCTGATGTGAATGTGTGTGTGCAGGAGAGAGAGAGCGAGCAAGAGAGGATTGTTAGCCTGCAGTTGGGGTCTTCTCATCGTTTCCAACAGCCGTCTGATCCGACGCCACCAGGACAGATGTCAAGACCACACCAGGGTTCGGATGTCCACGCCCCCCCCCCCTCATGTCACTAATACCCTGCAGCAGCCCCTCCCGCTATGCCCCCTCCAACGCTGCACGGAGGAGCATGTGTGAGGAGCAGGAGAGAGAGAGAGAGAGAGAGAGGGAGGACAGATTTTCCATTCTAATGAAAGCCTTTCTACAAGTGCGGGGAAGAACACACACATACGAGAAAGAGAGTGAGAGTGAGAGTGAGAGTGAGAGAGAGAGAGAGAGAGAGAGGAGTGGTCGTACCCTGAAGCGCTCCTCCCAGGGGCTCTGCAGCAGCTGGATCATCTGGAGGGGATAGCCTTGCTCCAGGATGGCAGTGACTCTTCCTCCTCCGTCTCTCTCTAAGCCTTGTCCTGGTTCCTCCATACAGTGTCCTCTAAGCTGTGTGTGTGTGTGTGTGTGTGTGTGTGTGTGTGTGTGTGTGTGTGTGTGTGTGTGTGTGTGTGTGTGTGTGTGTGTGTGTGTGTGTGTGTGTGTGTGTGGGGGGGGGGGGGAATGGCCAGTTAGTCACGGCAGAATGCACACAAATTGAAAAGACATGACGGGATAAATGTTCCTCTAACCTAGGCATAATGAGACCTTTAACAGTTACTAAATAACATTAGCAGGCACTAGCAAACTGTTGTGGAAAGGAGCCTAAATAAATAATAAAACCACCATATTTTTTTCATTTTAAATGTAGGAAAAATCCAGTTCATATCTACTCGATTAAAACCACAAACTAACATTATATGATTTACGTTCCATTATAATAAACGTCAGATGGCATGTTGTCTGCTTCCTGCAGCACCCTACCCAGAGACCGGGTCACGGAAGGGTCAATGAAGTTAAATTAATTACATGGAAAGATTCTAGAGGCAATGAGGCTTTTTCCCCACATGTTATTATACGCGTTTGGGCAAAGCGCTCAAGCAGAGAGGAGAGTGACTACACACACACACACACACACACACACACACACACACACACACACACACACACACACACACACACACACACACACACACACACACACACACACACACACACACACCATGACATCTTCATAATTGCGATTTACCTTGATGATATTTGGGTGCTTCAGTCTCTGCAGCAGCACTATTTCTTTTTTAAGTTTGTACGCCACGAGTTCGAGGCAGCCCCGTGGGTCACCGAAGTCCTGCAGACACTTCTCCATGTCGTTCCCCTGCTCGTTGACGAACTTTAACGCCACCGGTTGGTCTTCGCGCAGAACTACTTTGAGAACCAGCTTCGTGTATCCGGAGCCCAGGACGTTCCCGGTTTGCACGCCGACCAGGGAATCACAATCCATCTCATCCATGAGCATTCGCCTAGATCCATCCGTGATCTCGTTCCACAGATTGTAGTCAAACATTGCGCTGAAGGACTGATGCTGCTGGGGGAAATACCGAGATTCCGCCAACATTTTCTTCTCACTGCCGCGAGCCGAAAGCAATGGAATAATCTCCTTGCGTCTCTCATTGAGTTGATGCAGCAGCGCACTCCGTCGCCAGTTGAGATCCTGGTCCTCCGCGGTTCCCTTGGTCATGTTTCCTTTTTTCGCCCCCAGCTGTAAACTCCTGATGAGGAGCGACACCGACACGGAGCTAACCACGAAAGCCAGCAGGGCGGCGGCACATAATGGGCTGCCCAGGACGGGCATGATGGCCCGGGGAGAAGCTCAGCAACACACGGGGAACCACGCCGGGGGAGACGCGTCAACTGCCGCGCATATGAGAGTTGGGGAGTCGATTGGTGGTAGGAGTGATCTGTTGCTGCTGGTCTGCCTCACCTCCTACCGGACACGCCCCCTACGGAGGGCACGCCCTCTGGGGGCGTATCCTGCGGTCATCTTACACCCACAGAAAAACCTTCGCGAAGTGCCTGAACTTCCACTGACTGCTGCCAATTCTTTCTTTTTTTCTCGCTGTCTTTTTCTCTCTTTCTCTCTCTCTTTTGTGTTTGTGTGTATGTAAAAATGAATTTCACAGAATTTTTCCAATTGTAACTTAACATTCCTATTTTATTTTAAAGGAGACATATTATGGTGTTTTCCCGACAAGTAAACATAGTATATGAGTTCCAGAAAAGTTTAACTTTGGTGCTCATGTTATTAATGTGCGCTGTCCCTTCTGATAAAGAAATCTAATATATATATATATATATATATATATAGGGGAGAGTGGGGTAAGATAAGCCAGTGGGTTAGTTGACTCCCCCCCCCCTCTATTCAGGCAACTGTACACATTTGTTGTCATTTGACCATCAATTAAGGAATCACCCATCGTTTATTTCTGGCTATGATGGAGAGAAGCACATGGTAAAGCTTCAAGTATGTTTTTTCTTCACAAGAAACTGCTTTTCAAACGAAGTTTTTAACATATCAGGTATAATGACTGCTATGTCAAACCAAATGTATCCATGCGTAAAACTATATATCATACATATTGGGGATTTGTCAAGGCATAAAACTATGGGAAAATTTCAGCTACAAATTTGCCTTAATTGTTAAACTAGGCAGTTTTTTCCAAAATGGTGGCTCTGGGGCAAAGTGAACCACATGCTGTGGGGTAAGTTGAGCCAGTTGTTGAACTTACCCCACCATTCACTGAAGTTAAGTTAAGTCTCTAAAAGTATAAACTGGTATTTCAATGTAGTATTACACAAACGATTTGGTTTATCATATTTACAAAAAAACCGATCAGAAAAGCTATCATGCCAAGAAAGAGAGAGAAAGGAGAAGGAGAGAGCAGCCGCTGATGTCAAGGGTTAAAATCTATCAGAGCAGTGGCAAATTACGGAAATATTTATAGATTTTATATTGTTTAAAGTTACCCTTGAGCAAATAAATAAAACTATTTGGAAAAGGAAAAGGCATTCAACTTGAAAAAGTAAATATGTCAATTTACCCCCAGATGGCTCTACTTACCCCCGAGCTTGGGCAAGTTGAGCCACAACACAACTTTAAAAAAGAAAAGAAAATTGTCCTTGCCTAGAAGACAACATGAGTAATAATTGGCTCATCTTACCCCATTCTCCCCTATATATAGGCCTACTGTCTATAAAAAAAACCATATATATCTTTCTTTATATATATCATTTTGATGTATATTTCATTGCAATGTTGCAATGTAAAAAAACACATTTCTTTATTCAAATATATAATTAATTGTTGGTACATTTTCATTTTATTTTACACTTGCTTAAGCCATGTACTCGTAAGTTTACCACGCCAACAATTTCCTCTTTGAATCAAGTTGAATTGAATTGAGGGGAGAGAATGAGAGAGCGAAATGTCAGGTGATTGAGTGATCCTGTAGTCTACCCAATCTGACCAGCAGGGGGCAGCCAAACTTATTTTACTACCTTGTACGACCTCAAATATATCGATTTTATGTTTTGTTAATCATTACTAACTGTAGGCTTTTACACCAAACTGTTTCCAATATAAGCCTAGTAGTGAACATATTTTTTGTCAAATCGAGTCTGTGTTATGCTCCTCCATATCTCATAACACATTGTATGTTATTCCCCAAAGCATTTACAGTAAAGACAATTTGCATCTCATATTATCCTACCATTAATATCATCATAACCCAAAACTATGACGCTCCTGAGCGGCGGTGATTCACGTTGTGAACGTGAGTCAGACATCATGAGCACCTCGTTAGTCACTACTACAGGTCATAGGGTCACGATGCTGCGTGTTTCATCTTAATCTGCCCGATACTCTAGCCCAAAAAAAAAGATTGTTTCGCGCTATTTCCACGTTTCACCCACTGTACTGATGCAAATTGATCCCAAAGCATCGAACCCCGCCGTCTCCATCGTGTTTCCTCAGCACCCCGCGCGGTTGGACAGCGACCTTATACTTCTACTCGGGAGCAATTTTACAACAGCAGCATCACCGCGGCCTCCGCCAATCACGCTGCGATTCAGATGAGCTGAAACAGCCCCGTGTCGTTTTGTTATTAGCCTCGGAATAAGCCATTATTACGATTCATCACAGACCCCTTGCAGATGGGTTGTTTTCCGAGCCTGTTTCTTCATCGCTCTCACGGTAAAGTGTGTGCAGCGGTATCGCTATAGGCAGGATGGAGGCTCGCTCCACCATAGGGGAGAGCACGGACGCGATTATCACGGAAGATTCTCCTTCAGATGAAAGAGAAATACGAGACATTTCGCAAAGGTTGGTCGTTGCCACGGCAAGGATTCTATTTATTGTAATCCATACGCGTCATTAACCAATAGGATCTGAGCAATCGGTAGCATTAGCTATGGATTATTGTATTCGTCATGTGGTTGTGATAACTGATTTCTTAATTAATGTGTTTTTCTTGACCGTAAACAAAAGCAGTTTGTGCCTTGGTTTTAACACGACAGGTTTGCGATGGTCTCTTAAATCCACCTGACAAGGAACAGACCAGTATACCGCCTCTCAGGAACAAGGTCTTCTTTAACAATATGCAGCTTTGTTATTGCAACACGAAAAAGCATTTACCCTGGGTGCTCTGCATTCATTCTAGCTATAAATAATACACTAATAACTACTATTACTACTTCAATCATGCATTGAGATTTCGCCTGATGTCCCTTTGTTCGAGAAACATTGTGTTCCATCTAAATACCAACTTACACACACACACACACACGCAAGCACGCACACAGTTAAATTAATAGGTCTACTGATGGGTGACAGTTGACATGCTGAGAGACGTGTAGCTAGAGAGAGCCAGGAGTACAGCTGTGCTCGGAGACACCTTCTGCTGAGGTTAATCAACACACTCAAACGGCCTTTCTCTCGTACTGTCAGCGCTGGATCTACACCCTGCATTGATGGGGAATGATAGATGGAATGCATTTATACAGTGCCTTTCTAACCAGCCTCCACTCAAAGTGCTTTACAATATTGCCTAAAATTCACCCATTCAGGCACACATTCACCCATTCGAGCACGCATTCACTCATACATTCACACACCGACGGCGGCGTCAGCCTTAAGGCGACAGCCAGCGGGTCGGGAGCAGTGAGGGTGAGTTATCTTGCTCAGGGACACTCACAACTAGGAGTAGCTGGGGATTGAACCAGCAGTCAGCATTCAACCCGTGCATGAGAGGATGAAAAAGGTTAGGTTCGTTTTGAGGGGTCGTCAATCATACTGCCATCTGTACACTGATAGCTGACGGATTACAGAGTGACAGATGGGCAGAGAGAGAGAGAGAGAGAGAGAGAGAGAGAGAGAGAGAGAGAGAGAGAGAGAGAGAGAGAGAGAAGAGAAAGCTAGCATGCATAATTATGATGTCTGTCTGTATTCCCAGGTGTAAGAGCAGTTCCAGAAAAATGAGACGGACTAACAATTGGATGCATAAATAGAAAAGAAACAGAAGGACAGGGATGAGACACCACATAGGAAAGAGGGGGGGAGAGAGGAGAGAGGGGAGGGAAGAGGAGAGAGAGGAGGGAGAGAGGAAACTAGAGGAGACTAGAGGGGAAAGGGAGGAGAGAGGAAAAGGAGATAGGCGGGGAGAGAGGAGACTAAAGAAGAGAGAAGACAGAGGAGGAAGAAGAGGCGAGAGGACAGCTGAGAGGTGAGAGGAGAGAGGAGAGAAAGCCAGCGTGCATAATGATGATGTCTGTGTTCCCCGGTGTAAGGCCCACCTAGCACATTCTAATTAGCCTTGTGGATACGCATTATCACACCCAATCATATCCTGAGAATAAGCTAAAGCAAGCAAAGCCTTCATATATTTATATCTTTACATCTATAGCAGAGGACTTTAGAAACATCCCGTTGTGGGGATCCTTGCTGTTCATTGTCCACAGGATGTTTCATCTTGTGGTTTGAGTTAAGCTTCTCCCTTCCTGTGAGCAGCAGCACATTGACACCTCTGTGGATATATGTGATATTATCCATGCATTATTAATGTGCTCAGCAAAGGCGTCTCTCTGCCTGTGTTTGTGTTTCTGCTAGCTTCCAGCCAGCGGTTGTGTTAATAACCTGCTATACTTTATGAGTTGTAATGAAGTCAATCAATATTTGGCCAGTGTGAACTTATTATATGGTCCTCGTTAAATGTTGACTGTGATCCAAACACGGTTCGTCTCTCTTGTCGCTACAGTGGATTAACACAGAGGTCTAGATGTGTGTGAGGTCATCGCTTTTGTTTACTCACCTTGGTAGCCATAGAGATGATGGACAGGGAGGGGGGGCTGGGACCACTCAAGGTGGAAAAGCAAGCAAGCATGCCCAGTCCATTCCCAATACAGACACAAGCAATACAACCTCATAGTTAAAATCATCAGTTAATCAATAACTATCAGGGAATGGGGTTTAAACTTTTGCGGAAGACATTTAATTTGAGAAATGACGGATACGGGACACGGAAATAAACCATCCTGACTGAAACGTAATGGTTATTTTGTGTAAATGCTCAATTTCTTGTTGGAAATCTGACAGATCCTTTGCAGCTGTCAGATTATAAGACACACAGGTTGATGCCTGAGTGACATCACATTAAGTATGAAAGAGAAACATATTGTTCTCCAACCCACAATAAAGACGCCGTCCTGACTGCTGTCAAAGTGCAGTGTGTCAGGGATCTCTCTCTCTCTCTCTCTCTCTCTCTCTCTCTCTCTCTCTCTCTCTCTCCTACCCCTCCTTGTCTCCTCTTCCTCTCATAATTGGGCCCTCAGGCCCGAGGATCAACAGAGTGTTCACTCATCTCCTTCCTCCTCCTGTTTGTTCACGCTGCTGACTTCCCCCTGAACACCAGATCCATCCAGCCCTCCAGTAATACCTCCTGCCATTGTTATGAAATATAGTTTCTAAAGCTCTCCCCCGCTTCTCTCTCCCTCCCCCCCCCCTCTCTCTCTCCCTCCCTCCCTGCTCCTCTCTCTCTCTCTCTCCCTCCCCGTTCCTCTCTCCTTCCTCTGCTCCTCTATCTCTCCCTCTCCACTCTCTCTGCTCCTCTCTCCCTCCCCGCTACCCTCTCTCCCCCCCACCAAGTGGCGTCCCGGGCCGGTCCCTGGGCCCTCCTGGGGGGGTGTACGGCGGGGGATGCCAGCGGACGGCGGTCCCGTCTGACGGGGGACGGAGGGGCAGCTGTGGCAGCCCGGCCTCCTCCTCCTCCACCTCCTTCCAGCTCTACCACCAGGTCTGCTCCAGCCGAGATCTGCACAGCGCTACGTCTGAACGACACAGGGCCCAATTAAACATGACCCCCCTTCTCCATCCCTAATCTATATACATATATATATATATATATATATATATATATATACGTAGATATATATCAGAGAGATATATAGATATGTGTGTTGGCTATATATGGCAGGTAGTGTTAGAATCTAGAAGTAATTATGAAAAAGTGTCACCAATGGCTTTAGTAACGGGCGATAGATTACATAGACCACATAGAAGACCGTCTACATGGTACCCATGGTGGACTACATAGACTTTATCGACCACATAGACACCCTGCCAGTTCTCAGTGCATTGAGGACAGCTCTCATGTTCTTCATTGTGATCAACCAGACCCCTCCAGTCTCATCCTCCCCCCGTCTCTCCCTCCCCAACCCTCGAGGTCCCTCAGGACCCCCCGGGCATGGCCTACCACCTGGCCCAGCCCCGCCGCTGCTCCTGCCCAGGACCAGTCCCCAGCCCCGGGCAGGGCGCCCACCCAGACCCCCCGGGGCCCCGGGGAGACGGCCCAGCGGTGGGGACGGGGGCGGGACAGAGCTCCAGCTCGGCCAATCAGGCGTCGCGGCGGCAGGACGCGTCAGGATGTCCCTACCAGCACGGGGGTCACGGCGGGGGAGCCCACCAGGGGGCGCAGCACCACGTGGTGACGGTCCGGTGAGGGTCTGGAGAGGGCCTGGAGAGGGTCTGAGCCTCATCCTCATGAGAGCCTAAACAAGACAGTGTTTCATCTTAATAAGAGCTTAAACAAGAGAGATTGAAATGCTCTCTTGAAGGAATGCTAACTTTTGTTTCTGCTCTAGGGCTGGAGGTCTCTACTGGATACCTAAGAAGTGAGTACCGAGTAGTGAGTAGTAGTGAGTACTGAGTAGTGAGTACAGAGTAGTGGGTACTGACTCTTAGTTACTTTACACACTGAGGGTTTCCTCAGTGTGGGTGAGCTGGCTGCGGTGCTGCCGTGTCTGAGCGTCTCTCCTCTGTGTCTCAGCCTCTCCCAGCTGGTCTTGGACTACCCGCTGGGTGTGATGCTGGGCTGCGCCCTGGTCCTACTGGGGGGCTCCCTGGCCGGCCTGCTGATCGGACCACTGCCCGACTTCTCTGAACCACTACTGGTGAGTCGACCAGTGTGTGAGGGCCCTGGAACACAGAGCGAGAGCACACACACGCGAGAGAGAGAGAGAGAGAGAGAGAGAGAGAGAGAGAGAGAGAGAGAGAGACACACACGTCAGAGCCGATACCTCTTTTGTCTGTCTTCCCCCCCCCCCATTATCATAGCATTATCATTATTCTCCAAATAGTCACATCCATTAAATCAAGTCTCTGATCCAATTAAACATTGAATTCGATTTTTATCAGGATTAATTAGGGACTATTAATTAAGGAAATCACAATCTTTAAAAATACCAGAAAGTGTGCTTTGTGATCTGTAATAAGCCAGTGCTGTAGCCCCCTCCCTATATCAAGCATCTTAAACACTGCAGACACAAACACAGTGCATTACCCCCCCCCCCCCCCCCCCCCCCCCCCTCGTTGATCGAAGCTGGCGTGACCCAATGGACTCATTCTGTAAACAAACGCTGCACCAGGCATTAGCTTTGATGGTGTGTGTGTGTGTTTGAGTGTGTATTTATGCGTGGCCATGGGTTGTATGAGCATGTGTGTGTGTAAGTGTGTGTGAAGATGTGTGTGTGTTAGTGTGTGTGGGGTGTTCATCCAGTGTCTGGTTGCTCACGTCTTCAGGGCTTCGAGCCTCGAGGGACGGCGATCGGTGTCCGTCAGGCCAGCCTGGACCTGATGCAGCAGAACACCGGGCCAGGGAAGCTCCTGTCTTATGTTCCCTGGCAGGCCCGAGACAGGACAAAGATGAGGTACTGTCCTGTCCCGGGTTCACCATACACCCAGGATGTAGATGATGATGATGTAGGATGTGTAGCGTTTCTACCGAGACGTTTAATCAAAAAAGACAAAGCTAATGCAGATTATTAATTATTGTAAAGATGTGCATCTGTGTGTGTGTGTGTGTGTGTGTGTGTGTGTGTTTGTGTGTGTGTCTGTGCATGCGTGCTTACGTGCATGTGTGCATGTGTACGTGCTCAGCGGGGAAGTCAGTGCCGGCCAGGCCCCCCCCAGGCAGCGCCCCAGGAGGATGTTAAACAGAGACTCGTCTCCGGAGACGTTCCTGTGTGACGCCCCAGGTCAGCATCTCTACAAACAAACTGTTGCCAACTAAAACCACTACTACTGTGTCTTTAGCATACTCTGTAGAATTCAGACCTTCAGAAGTTAATAGTCTGTTCAAGGCACCCGCTTGTTTCTGACATTTGCCTGCAGTCGTTTAAGTTGTTCCACAGCACTGTGTGCCAGAATTCTAAACATGACTATTTTCAAACGTCTCTTCTAATTCCCCCTATGTTTCTCTCCGGGTTCTTCACGGTGTCTTAACGTAACTTTAAACAAGATGAAAATATGAAATCGAGTGAATCAGTCTTATCTTACTGACTGTTGAAACGTTGGTTTGAGATGCGTCTGATCATCTGAAACGAATCACCATGATGAGACCACAGATGATCATGTGAGTGGGTGTGTCAGGCGTTTTACTCAGCGCTGTCAATCTGATCTTCATTGGATCCTCATGTCTCTCTCGCTCCACGCAGGCGAGCGGTTTGCCCAGCTGGTGTTCCGCTCGGGGAACTCAGCCAGTCTGTGGAGCCTGAAGGCCATCCACTCCATGTGTGAGATGGAGCAAGCCATGGTATGCTCTGATACCCCAATCCCTCCACGCTAGTGACCTCCTCTCCTCTTCCCTCTCTCCTCTCCCTCCTTCTCCTCCACCTCCCTCTCTTCCCTCTCCTCGCCCTCCTTCTCCTCCCTCTCCCCTCCACCTCCTCCCTCTCCCCTCCACCTCCTCCCTCCACCCTCTCTCCTCTCCTAAACCTCCACTGCCTTTCCTCCACCTCCTCCCTTTCCATCTTTTGTTGTCCCTCCCCCTCGCTCCTCCTAACTTTAACCTTCCTTCTCCATTTGTGTCTATTTGTGCTAACAAAGAAAACAATTGTATGAAATATATATGTACAGTATAATGTGCTAAACTTAGGATTGAAAAGAACATCTGCGGGAAGGTGTGATGAATGCTTACGAACGTTTCACTCCTGTTGGCTTCTCAGTAACATAGCTCAAGAAGAACGTTCCTTTGTTCTCTAGATCCGCTCCCAGGCCGGTTTCCAGGACCTGTGCCAGCAACATGTGAGGGGAGATCCTGGGGAGACGGTTTCAAAAGGGGGCTGTTGTCCCAGTTGGTCCCTGGGCAACTACCTGGCGGTCCATACCAACGCCTCCTCATGCCTCAGTCTCACCTCGCACCAGGTAGCTCTGGTCTTCGGTTTGGCAACCTCTTCATACCGAGAATTAATATCATGGTTATCAATACGTTCATGGTGATGTTGTACTCCGGCACATAAGACGTTGAGCAGACATTTACATATAGGGCATTTGGAAAACCCTTTTATCCAAAGCGATTTACTTAAGTGAAAGGACGTACAACATACAATAAGTGCATGCATCAAGTGCCAGGACGTACAACATACAATAGGTGCTTAAGAGGGGTGTGTGTGTGGGGGGGGGACAGTAGTACCCGTGTCTGATCAGATGTCTCTGTTCGGCAGGTGTCTGAGTCCCTGGGCCTTCTGCGGTTCTGCGCTCCCTTCTACCACAATGGCCAGCTGGTGGAGGCCTGCGTGCGGACGCCCGGACACGCCGCCTGCCCCTCGGTTCCTTCGCGCTGCAGACAGACGCGTGTGGTCTTCCACATCCTGCACTACCTGGTGGACAAAGACTTTGTGGGCCCGGAGACGGTGGAATACCAAGTCCCGTCGCTGAAGTACAGCCTCCTGATCCTCCCTGTGGAGAAGGGGGACGACGTGTTGGATATCTACCTGAACAGCCTCGAGGGACGGGAGCTGACCTATAACAACACGACCATCACTGGCATGGACCTCGGTATCAAGGAGACCTTGTTCAAGTATTACCTGGCCAGGGATTCTGTGTATCCTGTGCTGGCCGTCGTCTCTCTGTTTTTTACCATGGCTGTGTACCTCAAATCCATCTTCATATCAGTGTTGTCTCTGCTCGCCATCACCGGTTCCCTCCTCACGTCCTATTTGATCTACAAGGTTGTGTTCCGACTGACGTTCTTCCCTCTGCTCAACCTGTCAGCGGCGCTCATTCTCCTCGGCAGCTGCTCCAATCACGTCTTCACCTTCTCTGACTTCTGGAACCTGCAGCTGTCGCAGTACCCCTCCGCCCCCCTGGAGAAGAGGGTGCGTCGGGTCATGCAGGAAGTGGGCTACCTGGTCTTTGCCTCAGGCTTGACCTCCAGCGTTGCGTTCTTCTCCGGCTATCTCAGCAGCATCACCGCCATCCGCTGTTTCTCCGTTTACCTCGGGACCGCCTCCCTGATCTGCTCCATGTCTGCCATCGTGTGGCTGCCCTGCTGCTTCGTCCTGCGCGAACGCTACACCGTAGCCTCCTCCTCCTCCTCCGCGGCCCTCCAGAGATGGAAGCCCTGCTGTGCCAAAAACCAAGGAGGCTTCTGGGACACTAGCTCACGGAAGCGATGCCTCTTCACCATAGTGCAAAGGTTAAGGGGGCTCAACAGAGGGCTCAACGACACGGCCAGCCTGCTGTTTCTGAAGATACTGCCGTGTGGCGTGGTCAAGTTCAGGTACATCTGGATGTGTTGGTTCGCGGTCCTGGCCGTCGGCGGGACGTACATCTCCTGTGTGGATCCCGGTATGAGGCTGCCTACGCTAGACACCGGCTCCACCCAGCTCTTCCGCTCCAGCCATCCGTTCGAGAGGTTTGACGCAGAGTACCGCAACATGTTCATGTTTGAGAGGCAGAATAATGGGGAAGATAAGCCCGTCACTGTGATGCTGGTCTGGGGGGTAAGCCCAATGGATAACGGGGACCATTTCAATCCGAGGAGCAACGGCTCTTTGGTCCTTGACCCGAACTTCAACATGAGCAGCCCGGAGTCTCAGGTCTGGTTGAGTGATTTGTGCGGCAGGATTCAGAACCAAACGTTCTATTTTCAGCTAACATCTGGAGATAGAGACACAATGCCGGAAAACATCTGTTTTGTGGAGCAGTTGACGCGCTGGGTGTCTGCTAGACGTTGCCCAGACCGTCACGATGACGGCCAGCGGGTTTGTTGTCAGGATATGCAGTTCCCCTACCCATCCGGTGCCTTCGAGCAGTGCCTCCGGATGATGCTGGCAGAGAGGCAGGCTGAGGGCCATCTGGCCCGCGGCGATGGCCTGTACTTCCAAGCAGATGGCAGCATCGCCGCGCTCGTATTGGCGTTCAAAACCACATACTTATACAGCTTCAACTACAGCAAGACAAGCCACTTTCACAGAGAGATATCGACGTGGTTCTCAAAGGAAGTGTCAGGTGCACCCCAGGGACTGGAAGACGGCTGGTTCATCAGTCCGCTGTCCCTCTTTGACCTGCAGCAAGCACTGAGCTCTGAGACCCTCGTGGTAGCCGGCTTCTCAATAGCCCTTACCTTCACTTGCCTTCTCTTGACTACCTGGAACATTTTGCTGAGCATCTACGGCACCATGGCTGTGGGGGGCTGCGTGTTTGTCACCGTTGGACTGCTGGTCTTGCTGGAATGGCAGCTGAGCGGCATCGAGGCTCTGCTTATTTCCACCGCCGCAGGGCTGTCGGTAGACTTTATTGCCAACTACTGCATTTCCTATAACTCGGCCCCGCACACGGACCGGATAGGGAGGGTGGCCCACGCCACCAAGCGGATGGGCTGTCCCGTGGCGATAGGCTCTGGCGCCTTCTGCTGCGTGGGGATCATCATGTTGCCGGCCACCGCCTTGCTGTTCAGGAAGTTAGGAATTTTCCTCTTTCTCGTAAAATGTGTCGCATGTGGATTTGCGACATTCTTCTTCCAGTCGCTGTGCTGTTTCTTCGGGCCTCAGAAGGACTTTGGTAAGACCATGCTGCCCTGTTTGACGGAGCAGGCGGCAGACAGGGTGCTGTCCTCCTGCTCGGCCACAGAACCCGGTACCGGGTCGGCTTCGGCGGCCAACGGGGCGTTCTGCAGGCCCAGACCCAGGAAGGACTACGAGTACAACAACCACCACCAGCAGCGCCAACAGAGGGATGAACAGCCCGGAGGCGGAGGAGGTGGGCGTGGTCCTGAGCAGTATGAGCTTCAGCCGTTGGCTTGCCGTCTGAGTGACAGCTTTGAGAACAGCACGTGTACCAGTAAGCTCTCCAACCGGCCCTCTGTGCTCTCGGATGAGATCGAGGACTGCAGGAGGGACATGGAGCGGGACCGGACGGAGGCAGAGAGCGAGGAGCTGTGTAGTCACCAGCACAGGGTGTGCCATCCGCCTCAAGCCCTTCAGACGTCCTCCCCCTATAAGGAGGGTGCTCTGCGACCGGCGACCCAACCACAGGGAGACGCCGCCACGGAGATACTCCTCTGTAAGACGTGCAGAGGCCAGACCGGAGGGGCGAAGCTCTGGAGGGGGGAGACCTTCTCCTCTTCCTCCAGCATGGAGGAGACGGCCATCAGCCAGACCCTGGAGACCGTCGACCAGCTTTCGCTCTGTAAAGAAGGACACTCAGCTGAAGACCAGCTCCATCAGAACTCGGGCTCAGAGCTCCCCCACCGGTCCCAGAGCTCCTGCGACGGCCCGGAGGACCCCATGGAGACGTGTCGGAATGATACTGAGCCGGGAGCCTCCAACACTCAGCAGGCAGAGGAGGAGGAGGAGCAGTTACAGCCCGGACACCTCAACGGGAAGAGGGACACCCTGAGGCTCTCCCTGAAGGAGACCGTTTACGAGACCTCCTCAGGCGGCAGCGGGAAGGGCCGGACGGGGCAGAGCGAGGAGGTGGTGATCATACCCAACAGTAAGCCAGACCTGCCCGACGTGTGGCTCAAGAGGGACGGCCAGAGAGAACTCGCCGACTACAGCTGAGGGGATCAGGGTAACGCTGTGCGATTGTTACCATGCCCGATCAGGATGCTTGGTAACTACTATTGTGATATGCTCAAAGGGAAGATACACCAGTTGTGAAGTAACTTAAAATAACAGGATGCATCTCTAACGAGACCGCTGGGGTGACGGGGGATCCAAACCAAGTTACATGTATTTCCAAAAGACTTGAGCTGATGTTCATTTGATTGATTTGATTTAAAATCAATCAAAGCATGATACCTTGTTCATGCTTCAAAGACTGCACATATTTCGTGAACCATCTATCACATAAGCACATCATTATAAAAGAAAAATACAGTATTATCAGTTGCTTATATGTTAAGAATGTCACGTTGTGCCTGAAGTCTTTAGTATAACAGATCCTAAAGACAGACATTGTGCAGACTGGCCTCCACACAGCCCCAAGTGTGACACACTGTTCAGGCTGGAACTATAGTGTCAAGCCATACTGTATTGTACCCCCTTGTTCGACTTTTAAAGAAAGGTACAAAGATAATATGCTGCTTTTGTTATTTTATACCCGTTTTACCTCTAAGGTATAGTTTGTAAGGACGGCCAAAGAAAACATTAAGATAAACCTATAAGAGTGTTGTTTAAGGAAAAATAATCCATTATCACTTATGAAAAAGTGTAAGGCATCTGTGTCAGAAGGTATCCATCCTTTGGGCTGAGCGGTACAATTAATCTCTACACAGATGGGCCAGGACTATTTTATGATGTTTCTGAACTGCAAACTCTGCTTCATATCAAGAGGCTGTAAGGTGGTTTTGTGGTGTGCTGATAGTGTCAGTGTTGTCAATAAGACACATAAGCTTGCAATGTTATTTGTAGCCTTACCCATGCAGTCAATGCTAAAACTCAAATATGCCGTTTTAATGTCTGTGGTATAAAATGTGATTATACTTTTCTTAATGGACGTGAGAACTCAAAAAGAGCAATCAGATTACACCCAATACCATCAACTGCAGAGATCCATATGGGTGTGTGTGTGCGTGTGTCGTCGTGTGCCCTACCTTTTGGACAAGAAAAAGGTCCTTGCGAGTGAGTCAACCTATTCCTGAAGAAATCCTTGTGCCACTGCATGTTAGTGTTCACCTCACAAAGCTCCATGCAGCCCTACTGCATCCTGTAGCAGACCTTTGAGGAACAGGAAGGCTCCATTCTGCACCCGCCACTCAACATCACACTACAGTGGAGATTCTATTTTTGTCCGGTGCCATTAGAGAAATGGTTTAGACGCCGTATGTGCAGCATGTGCCAAAATTCTGCAACAAAGTTGTTTTATTTTCAGAAACAACTCTTATTGGGTGTGTGTGTTGTCTTTTACAAAAGTGAAAAGTAAATCACAAGAGATATTTAAAGTATTAGATGTGCTGTATAGTCTGGAACAGAGGGGTTGGTGGCTAAATATGAACTTTGACTAGAACTTAGTGCGGTCACGTGTGCCTAAGCAGGGTCAATTCAAAGGCTCCTCTTTGACGACTTTAATCTTGATTGAGTGGTTTTAATGAAATGCTTACAAATGACTTAGAACAAGAAGGTGATCATCACAGGCTCTGTGGGAACAGGAGAAATAAGAAATGTTGCCACCCTTATTGTTTACAATTGTCAAACTGGTAACTGGAGGAAATAATAAAAAGAAAATACAGTTTTATGACACTATCCAGCTCTATTATTTAAAGCTGAAAGCTTTGTTCTAGCAAGAACATATTAAAAATAACTTAATGGTCAACCATTGTGTTGCAGCATCTCTTCATCCACAAATAAATTCTGCGTATAAAGAATATTTTAAATGTCAAAGCAATAGTAAACGACACATTGTTGAGTTACAGTGAAAATAGTCATTAACGTAATACCTGGGTCTCTAAAAAGGTATGCCTATGGGTCCTCGACCCAGTCTTCCTCAGCCCACTCAGGCAGGCGTGTGGAGTAGTCAAAGTCGGGCCCTTTGTAGCGCAGGGCATGGAGAAACATGACGAGCTCCTTCTCCGTGGGGTCCTGCCTCACGATCTTACACTCGCTGCAGAGCCGGTCTGTGGTTCCCGGGGGGAGGGGCTTCAGAGAGGCAACGGCCTCCGGGGGCTCCTCATTGGCTGCCGCGTGGCATTGGGAGTTCCTCACTGAGTCCCGGTCGCTGCTCAGGTTCTCTAAAGGTTGATCCTCAGTCCTGATCCGAACGTCCTCTCCACCCTCAGGTCTGCTCAACCTCGCTGGGCCGACTCGCTGCACGCCTGCCGGTGAACCGCTCTCTGCAGGACAGGAACCATCAGGCTCAATAGTGTTCAGTCGTTCTTTGTTCTCCTGCCCCGGTGAAACCGGAACCTGCGCCTTCCCCTCCCCCGGGGCGGGTTTGACCTCCTCCTCCGGTATATCCAGCAGGTGGAGGCTGTCCTTGGAGCGATGCTCCTCCATCAGGTCCTTCAGCAGATCCTCGTCGCTCTTCTCCACCTGCCCGCCCTTGCCCCTCAGCGGGCCCCAGGCCGAGGCGCCGTAGACGGGGTCGTTCAGGATGGGGAACCCCAGGTACTGGAGGTGGACGCGGATCTGGTGCGTGCGGCCGGTGAGCGGCCGGCAGCGGACCACGCTGGAGCTGCCGTTGAAGCTCAGCCTCTTGAAGACCGTACGGCAGTCCTTGCCTTTAGGATGGACCCGGCAGAGGCCCACCTTGAAGGAGACCACGAGGATGGGCTCCTCGCAGATCCGCTCTTCCTCCGGGAACTCCCCGTCCACGCGGCACACGTACTCCTTCTCCAGCTGAGGAACAGAAACAGGAGGTGAACATGTGGAGCACCACCGAGGGAGAAGCTGTCCCGACAAGAGTTGTTCTGATACCGATACCAGTATCAGAAATACCTCAGATACTGCCAAAACGCATCGGGTATCGGCGAGTACGCAAGTCTATGCGCCCGATCCGATACCATCACATGACTAGCTCATTTACTACACAGGCAAAGAACATCGCCAACACTAGAAAGAAAAAAATAAAATGATGCATGGACACATAACTCAAAGAATACAAATGTATTATTATATGTAAGTGATTATATTATTATAAGTAGGTGAACCGACTATACATTGCTGTCTTCGTAAGAGAACCCTTCAATCAGAGCAAGTGCTATTGGTCGTAACAATGCTAGACGCTGTATCGATATACTCGGTATCGGCCGATACTCAAGTTCAAGAATCGTTATCGGGAAGGAGAAAATGGTATCGGACATCTGTAGTGAACATCAGGGTTAGAACACCAAGGAAAGGAAAAGAAGAGGACCTCCATGTTTTCAATAACTAAGAACCCCTCTTCATGCTATCCCCGACGTACCTGTCTGTCCCTGACCAGCTGGTCCAGTTTCTGGGACACCTCCAGCGTGCGGGCAAACATTAGCACCCCGGAGGTGAGGCGGTCTAGCCTGTGGACCGTGTGGAGCCCGGAGATGTTCAGCTCCTTGCCCAAGATGAAGATCACCGTGTTGTGGCGGAACCGGCCGCACGGGTGAACAGGGATGGAGGCCGGCTTGTCCACCACCAGCACCTCCCCATCGTCAGCGATAACCTCCAGGGGTCTGCCCACCACAGGGGGCTCGTGGCGATGCACCGTGTTCCTCATGTGGTCGTTGTTCTGCGGAGAAGAAGGGTTTGGGTTGACAACAATCCCTTCTCGGCTCAAAACTCAAATGGAAGATGTAAACAGCAGTGTCTCGAAACAGAAAGAGCTCCACATGACGCAGTGTAAACATCAAGCATCAACGCACACCAAACTCAGTACGACATAGAAGAATATACAAAATACCCGGTTCCAACATTCATAAGTAGGCCTACAGTTCAGAAGAAACCTTTCAATACGGCTACCTATTCTGATACAAGCTGAGGAATATATATTCTAGACCTGATATATTTCTGAAGAAGTGCTAAACGACCCTCACCCTGAGCACTATGGACAGGTCCTCCACGATGGTCTCGTTCAGTCGAATACGTCCTTCTTGAGCCGCCTTCTGATAATACTCGATCGACTCTGACCTGAATTCGTCCTTGAACACCTCCAGGAGGCTTTTCCCGATCCATCGCCCTTTGCAGTACGTTTTGAAGTCATAGTAATAGGGGTGGACTTTGCGGAGACCTCCTTCGAAGTAATGTGTGGTCTCGTTAAAGTGTTCCTGGCTGAAGCTGACCCCGGGGTTCCTCTTCTGCGGCGGTGGGATGAACCTCTCCCCGGGACGCGGCTTCTTCCCACCGCCACCTCGGCGTCTCTTCCCTCGAGAGCTCTTCTCAGGTGCGTCCGCCTCCTCGCTCTTGCGTTTACCTGTCCCCTCTGCCGCCGGGGGCTCCTTCACGGTGTCACCTGTACCCTCTTCAGATGTCCTGACGGCATCCTCCTCCATGGTGCGGGGAGGGGTATGATGTTGATACCGGGAGATAACAGGACAATCAAATGGATCTAATTGAATACGTAGCAAACTGCTTTTGATGAGGAGTCTTCTGAGATAATTGTAGATCATGTGTGGTATGCGAAATGGTATAGTAAAATTGCAAATCGTAGCCTTTAATAAAACTAAATCTAAAAGATAACACCGACACTTTTAGATGGTTAACACTCACGTGTATCGCACCGTACATTTCGCCTGTGTCGCGCAGTGATGACGTATGTTTCAGAAGTCACAAAACGTTTGATGAGCTTGGCCAGTATAGTAAAATGAAAAGCGTAAATATATTAGACAAACGTCTGATGTTTTGTTTATTAACATCGATCAAATACATTTGCGAGAGAACAGACACTTAAGAAGGGTTGTGTTCCTTATTGGAAAAAGCAGTATATTACTTCTAAATAATATTTTATTATAATATAATTTGATCTTTAAGAAAAATATTCTATTTTATAGTTTAAGAGCGATTTGTCCTCATACCATTTTCTCTGACATACATTTTCTTGGAAGGCTTATATCACATTTCACAGATTTCCAACTTTTCCAGAGATAATAGATGACCAACAAAGTATGGACATATCTCATAAAAAATCATAATGACTCTTTATTAAACTAACATTTTGAATAAATGATTCCAAACTGATTTTAAGCTTCCTGCACAGATATTCCGGGCTTTGGAGGAGGGCGTGCAACCAGGAGGAGGGTGTTCATTTAACCACCTGACAAGCTGGCCCTCTGGTCAGTCCATTAGAGCCCTCAAGCACACGCTGATAAGGCAGACAGAAGCAGATTCCTCCAGGTTGCCGGGAGACGGTTTAACAGGGCAGATGGTCTGAGTTAGACCAGCAGCCAGTTCTATCGAACTCCACCAGCGCCACCTCCTGCAGAGGATACCACACTGTGGTCAGAGATCATATCTGGGGAAAGAAGAAGTTAAAAGGATATGAAAAATATAAGATTTTTCACCATGTAAGTAAATGGACTGCATTTATGTAGCGCTTTTTTAACCAGTGACCACTCAAAGTGCTTTACAATATTGCCCAACATTCACCCATTCATGCTCACATTCACAAACTGACGGCGGTGTCAACCACGCAAGGCGACCTCCAGCTCGACGGGAGCAGTTAGGGTGAGGTGTCTGGCTCAGGGACACCTCGACACCCAGCTAAGAGGAGCCGGGGATCAAACTAGCAACCTTCCGGTTACCAACCGACCCGCTCTATCTCCTGAGCCACATGCAGCCCAGGTAAATATGAAGTATGATACTGGAATGACTCATTCCTTGTTGACTAAATGAAACAGCTGGCTGAAGAGGCTGTACCAAGGACACTGGTGCTTCTTGTCGGTCAGAGGGACGTAGATCACGCCCATCAGGGCCTTTTTGAGGAAGGTCCCGTCGGCCTGCCGGTCGTACTGCTCCAGGACCTGCCCTCCCCCCTCCGGTCCCACTGGCAGAACCAGGCGACCGCCGGGCTTCAGCTGATCCAGGAGCTGCCGACAGCGGATAGGGAGAGACAGTACACCAGACACAACCGTGTCATGTCAAAAGCATTCATTTGTTTGGTTTGAGATAGTTATACTTTGGAATTTTGTATGTGTGTGTGTGTGTGTGTGTGTGTGTGTGTGTGTGTGTGTGTGTGTGTGTGTGTGTGTGTGTGTGTGTGTGTCTTTGTCCTGTCAAAGGCTTTCATCTTGTTTTATATACAGTTATACTTTATAGTTATACTTTTTACTTTGATTTTTAAAGTAGAAATGTAACCGTCCTTACCGCCTTTGGGAGGGTGGGGGCCGCGGCCCCGACGTGAATGGCGTCATACGGGGCCGCGTCTGGATGGCCGAGTCTCCCGTCCCCCACTGGAGACACATTTCACAACAGTGAGATCACTACTATTGGAATTTGCATTAAGAGACACAGCTAATGTTTGTAGTTTGTTTAGGTGGAAGGCTCATTTGCGTGGTTCCTCTTAGTTTGAGGTTTAGTTTAGGTTAAACCGAAGCCAGACTCGCCTACAAACTGGATCCTTCCGGAGGAGAGTAGTTCCGGATCATCCGCTTGCACGTTCTTCACCGACGTCCGGACCAGTGCGTCTATGTGCTCGATCCCCACCACCTTACCATCGGCTCCCACCTGGGGTACAGAGTCAGTGGAGAGCAGCCAGGACCGCCCACCATACAGTCAGGACTGCCCACCACAGAGTCAGGACCGCCCCACCACAGAGTCAGGACCGCCCCACCACAGAGTCAGGACCGCCCACCATACAGTCAGGACCGCCCACCACAGAGTCAGGACCGCCCACCATACAGCCAGGACCGACCACCATACAGTCAGGACCGCCCACCATACAGCCAGGACCGCCCACCACAGAGTCAGGACCGCCCACCACAGAGTCAGGACCGCCCACCAGAGTCAGGACCGCCCACCATACATTCAGGACTGCCCACCATCAGTGTTGCCACAGTTACCTTGAAAAAGTAATCTGATTACTGATTACTAGTTACTCCTCAAAATAGTAACTTAGTTACTTTACTGATTACTTGATTTTAAAAGTAACTACGTTAGATTAAAAGTTACTTTATTAGTTACATTTAGCTGCGACAACACCAACTGCCGCCTCAAAATAAAAAATGACAACCAGTTTTGCCAATGCTAACTTTTTGCCAACACTTGCTTCCCCCCCGTCAACAATTGTTTTCCCCCCGGTCAACGACTGGTCTGACAGACAGACAGACAGACAGACAGACAGACAGACAGACAGACAGACAGACAGACAGACACACACACACCACTCCATCGCTCTCAACGCCAATCGGTGAACAGGTAGAAAAACAAAAAAATAGTAACGCACAGTGACTTTGATGAGTAACTTTAATCTGATTACTGGTTTGGAAATAGAAACGAGTTAGATTACTCAAGTCGTTACTGAAAAAAGTGGTCCGAGGCCAGTAACGCGTTACTAAGTAATGCGTTACTGGCATCACTGCCCACCATAGAGTCACACCAATGGCAAGCAACAAGCCAACCCCTATTCTCCCACCTGCCACAAGGCTGATAGTATCTACAAGCCATTCATCATCAAGCAGCCTCGCACCTGGTGGTTAAGTAAGGGCCTTTAAGGCAGGAATAAGTTGAATACAACATTGATCATATGGACATTACCATCCTAGCCAGGCAGGCTGTGAGATATCCGCTCCCAGAGCCCACATCGAGGGCCGACGCCCCCTCCACCAGCTTGTCACTCAACACCTCCAGTGCATGGGCGTGCTGGAGGGAAAGGCAGAGCCCGAGAGAACCCATCATTAGACAGCGCTTATCCCTCTCATTAAACAGGCTGACAAACGTTCATCCAATCTGTCAGGGCCAATTGTAGTAATATTTGACCACTCACCATGTGTGGGGCACTTATTGTTGCACTATATCCTGTGTGAAGGACAAGCATCCAAATATATTAACAAAATATCCTTTTGATTTATCATAACATCCTTGTGTGTGCGTGTGTGTACCAATGGACTGTGGGGAGTCAGCATAAGCATAGTTTCTGGAATATAGCCCTCTGTCTGTCGCCATCATGGCCTCAAACACCCGGTCACTGCGGATCACCCCATGTTCTGAAGGAGCAACAGGGACACAAATTGGTTACATCTGTCCTACAAAACGACCATTCCTTCATCAAAGGTTTCAGCATGGATTCTTAGGGGAGAGAGATGGACGGTGAACATCAATCAGTGGGTCAAGGTCTTTCATATTTGTGTCACTCTACCCCTTAGACGACTGATGAGTTCATGATGGGTCTTGCCACTCGACATCCACGCCATGGTCCGGGACACCAGCACGCCCATGGGGATCGCCACTACGAGCAACCGGAGCACTTCTCGCATTTCATAGAAGATCTCCCTGTAATCCGAATACAGCCCTTTAGAGGGAAATAGTACAGATGCAGACATCTACCGTTCGTTATCAACGTGTCAGGCAGAACTGAAGTGCACCGACGGTTAAGAAGGGGATTTTAGGCAAATAAAGAAGACGGTTTACCTGCAGAAATGGTACCTTAATGTGTTGATATCAACATTAAAAAACAAGAAGAGCCTTAACGACGTGACCCCGTAAAAGAGCAGAAACACTCTTGGCCAATGATAGTTGGAGCAAGAATAACGTCATCCAATCATATTTCGAAAGGATTGATGGACAGCTACAACGTCCAATCACTGTTTTCAAAATAAGGAAGTGGTTTGTGGCGAAGCTTAAGCCATGGGCAGTCATAGCTAGAATATTGGATAGGATACCTGACCGGCAAATGCTCTATTCCCTATAGTAACACAGGTAAGACGTGTTCGTGTTACATTTAGAAAGCATTGATTGAAGAGTTTTTATTCGAAATTATGAATTAATTTAAGATTCAACATGAAGCGATCTGCTAAACTAGCTAAGCATGTTATCAGCAGCACGCTGATGCATGAAAGCTCCTGAGTAAAACATATTAACATAAATATGATATTCAAACTGTTGGTCAGAGGGATGCATTAGTCAACACTTTTCTTGCTTTCTCTTTCTGCGTGTGCCTAGGACTCGACAGGTTGTCTCTGTCCCTACGAGACCATCCCACCACACGTAGGTTCCTGCATGTTATTCTGAAGTGAGCGCCTCACAACCATGGAGGACTTCGGGGTCCAGGAGGTCCGGTCCAGCGGAGATCTGTGGTCCGACATCTGCTCCACTCTGCCAGAAGTGAAAGACGAAGTGGCGAATCAGGAAGAGAACACTCTCTTCACAGACTCCTTCAAGCCAGCATCGCCAGTGAACGGAGAGTCTAATGGAAGGACAGCAGACCTCCAATCCTCAGATGGTCCCACCACGAATTGGCAACCCATGGATGATTCTGAAATCTACATTGCCAGTTTAGGTATTTGTTTTGGTCCCATTAGTTGACTTCATCACTTTAAACATACAATTTACTCTGAAGTTGTATCCGCTTAATAGATTAACCTATATATTCTGAACTATACCCCGAAATACTGAACTCGTTGACCATTCCTCCCTGTGGTTCTGAACCTCATCGATATAAGCTACTTATTTATAGACCAGATGTATTTGAAATATCTTTCTAGAAAACCGTCTGAAGAGACTCAAGGGCCTGTCCAGCGACGTGACCTCCAGAGACATGCTGAAGTCTCTGTCTCAGGCCAAGAAGGAGTGCTGGGACAGATTCCTGCATGACACACAGACGTCGGAGATCTTCCAGAGCGGAGACCTGGACGAGGGGTGAGCTGGAGTCACCAACAGCATACCACTTGATTTAGTTATTATTATTATTATACCTTCCTCATGAATAATTACATTTTGGATGCTCTGTTATGCCGATTTTGAATCCCAGTCTAAACCAAATGTCTGAATGTCCCAATGACAACCTAACAATTGTTAGTGCTTGGTTCTATGAACATCCTCACTGTACCGACAGCGATATATTGTTTCTCGTTATTCTGACAAATATACTCGCTGTAAGTTGCTTTGGATAAGTTTTCTAAATGCCCTAAATGTAAATGAAGTCTAATGCGTTTTTCTTTTACATCATATCATGATAAAATATAAATGTATTAAGTAAAGTAATTCAATTCCATTATTTGCTCTGTGTGTCCTTCTAACAGGGGAGATACACCAGTGGTGTGTTTCCTCCAGTGTCCACTGATTCCCTTGCCTGTGCTTCCTACCCCAGGGCCATGGAGCACCTCAAACGCTGGCTGATCCCAGAGAAGGTGGCCATCAGTGCAGAGGAGCTGGAGTACCTGCTGAGGCCGTCCTTGACCCGGGAGGACGCTGCCGCTGCGCCGGACCGAACGCCGAGTGGAGACGGAGAGGAGGGGGACCGGGAGAGGCCCGGCCTGGGGGAGGAGGACCCGCACCAGCCAGAGAAATGATGTGTGTATCCGGGGATAACTCACTTGAGATTTTTTTTTAGGTCTAGAACAGGTTTTTTTTGTAGGTCTAGAACCATCCATTAGAGCCCACTTCCTGCATTCCTGCTGTGTAGTGGAGAGGAAGAATTTAGGGGATAGCTGTGGCCCCCGGGGAATCAAACCATGAATCTTATACATCCTGCCTTTCTTTTCTTATGTGTTTGATCATATTATAGATGTATGGATATTGATACCCAATGTAGTATTTAAACAGGTTTGTTTCCTAATAGTCTCACCCGTGTTGCAGTTGGAAATTGTTCAATGCCAAATGCAGTGTTACCCCGAAACGATGCATTTTTAATTTGTGTGTCACTGGTTGTTATTTCTTTGATGTTATTTCCTTTGTAGTTTTAAGTCAACCTGCCAGTATCATTAAGTATAGCACTAAGCCAGTTTGTTTTATGTTTTTTTATCTATGTAATATATACGTGATTAAAATTCAATCAAATCTAAAAACAAATTGCTTTCTCCTTCAAAGTCTGTACTGTTAATAAACCAGTTTTTCAAGCACAATATTACAAAATGTATATATATTTCTAGAAAAATGGTCAGCCTTTTTCGGTGAGAAATTATCAATGTTATACCAAAAATATGTAATGTAATCTGTAGATCATTGGTTCCCAACCCCTGATTTAAGGACCACATGCAAATAATAAAAAGTTGATGAATACACATGCAGTGGCTTAGCAAAGACTGCCTAATATAATATATTACATAAGATATATTATATTTAGTGCAGCACCACGGACAGAGCGGCGTAAAACCCACGTTGTAGAATGTAGAATAACTATTATAATATAACTAATATATATAGATTATAATATCATTTCATTAAAATACACAGGGAGAGCTGATAATTAAGTTCAATGTATTACGTGGCATTGTTTGATAAACTCTGTCCTGATGTGTTAAGGTCAGGATCAGGTCTGGTGCCAAAATGTAGTTCTTTGGGAAAACATGTTTCTTTTCGTATCCTAAACGTAAATACCAGCCTACATAATAGTTGTAATTATAATACATAATATTCTATATACTTTTTTGTCTCATCTTGTGAATAAAAATAATGGTAATACATTTACATTTTCACCTCACATACAACTTTGTACTGAGGTTCAGCTCTCACTGAACTCAAAACCTGTGCAACTAGGTTTGCGTTCATGCATTTGAAAGACAGACATCCCTACCTTTAACTTGTCAAATGTTTTTTTACTGTGCATTATTTCATTCATGCTGCCTATAATGATAAAAAAGATATACACCATAGCATTTACCTGAGAGTGACAAACAATATATACATAGACATGTTATTTTGTACAATCAACTATATTAGCTTAGTCAAATAAACCAGTGACAGCAGACTTTGAATCATTGAACATGTTTGATCTGTAAAGAGAAAAAAGATAGATGTAATTGCCTAGTCAAGTACATTCCTTAAGCTTCCATAATTGTTTTACAATGGCAAGTATCAAGGTATTTCGCGCTCCTGGTGGTATGATCAAATATGTTACCTTTCATGGTGCTCAGGCCCTATTAAAGGTTGGAGAAACATACCCTGTTCCCAGTTCTGTCAAGTACTCAGCTTCCTCTAGAAAGGAAACAGATTGTGGTTCTTATAGGCACAATAGCAATGCAAGATGTAAAAAAGATCACTAGCTGATTTTAAATGGAGAAATTACTACAAAACCACCTCTACGACCTTGATGGATGTGTGTACAATAATACTGCTTTGAAGAATACCTGATGCTTCAGAAATAGCTTTGAATAGCTGAATTGGTTTTGGAGGGACCACTTCCAAATCCTGAAATAAGTGGAGGGATTATGCTTTAGTCTCCAAGCAATAGTTGACTATAGACCAATTAATCACATGACCTCTCACCTGTTGGCCTCCTTGCTCTTGTCGCCTTTTTCTGTCCAGAAATCTGTCATCTTCAGACCCTGGTGATTTACGGACAACATACATTCACTATGGATACATTCATGTTGGTCTGTTGACAGTGAGTAAAAGGTTTTTTCTTTTGTGATGTGATTCAAAAGTGTTATATTGAGGGCATTGGGAAGTTCTACATCTCCCAATTTGCAGCACTTTTTCCTCTAAAGAAGGAAATGCAGGATGATTTAAAAATGTTTCAAAATAATATCACCTTGTATACTGAGCATAGTGTGTCACAATTTACACATACCTCCCTGAAATCGTAACTGGCCCCCATTACAATGTACAGAGCGTACTGTAAGTCAAGAGGTACTGGTTGATATAATATCATGCATATTCCCCCAGGATACATTTTATTCAATAAATATGAATGTGTTTTGAATGTAGCAAGCAAACATTTTACAGATAACAGCAATGCTATGTAGTGTCTCACCTTGACATCATTCACGCCAAGTGTCCGTCTCAAATTGGTGGGGGTGTTTTCTCCTGCAGTGTGTTTTGAAGTTTTTTTTGCTTAAAATCATCTTGCAATGAGGACAACAGAGTTTATTTTGTTTACTAGATGCTTTAGTGGCCGCGGAACACTCTGCAGGAGCCTGTGTGTGATGAGTGGGGGCCTGTGTGTGATGAGTGGGGGCCTGTGTGTGATGAGTGGGGGCCTCTGGGTGATGAGTGGGGGCCTCTGGGTGATGAGTGGGGGCCTCTGGGTGATGAGTGGGGGCCTCTGGGTGATGAGTTGGGGCCAATGGGTGCTGAGTGGGGGCCTCTGGGTGATGAGTTGGGGCCAATGGGTGCTGAGTGGGGGCCTCTGTGTGATGAGTGGGGGCCTCTGTGTGATGAGTGGGGGCCTCTGTGTGATGAGTGGGGGCCTGTGTGTGATGAGTGGGGGCCTCTGGGTGATGAGTGGGGGCCTCTGGGTGATGAGTGGGGGCCTGTGTGTGATGAGTGGGGGCCTCTGGGTGATGAGTGGGGGCCTCTGGGTGCTGAGTGGGGGCCTCTGGGTGATGAGTTGGGGCCAATGGGTGCTGAGCTGGGGGGGGCAATGGGTGCTGAGCGGGGGCCAATGGGTGTTGAGTGGGGGCCGCTGGGTGCTGAGCCGGGGCCTCTGGGTGCTGAGCCGGGGCCTCTGGGTGCTGAGTGGGGGCCAATGGGTGCTGAGCGGGGGGGGCCAATGGGTGATGAGCGGCGGCCTCTTGGTACTGAGCGGGGACCAATGGGTGATGAGCGGGGGCCACAGACTGCTGCACAGGGGCCACAGAGTGCCGTGCGGGGGCTGCAGCATGCCCCTCCCCCTGGTGTATTAGTAAGTGCTTTGTAAATTGCAATCGATTTATAATTGTTGCTGTACAATAGCAACAATGAAAATGCGTTGCCGTCCGACAACTTAATCCACACTTGATCATTGTGAACCCTGTAAGAGAGGAATGAAGAGAATAAGATTCATACTGGTGAAAAAACAACAACATTCATTTGTGTAATATGTAAGATAAGCACCTTTATGTTTTACTGAAGAATGGCCTTTTATATGGTTGTCAACCATATATATTGCACCCACATATTTGCAGAAGGGACAGTGGAAAAGTTCACGGTTGGTGCATTTATTAATGGTTGGTGTATCACCATCCGAGAGTATACTGATGTGTCTCTATAGATCAGAGGGGGAAATAATATACATTAAAGGCACAGCATCACTTAAACCCCAACTAAAACATAACTTTTACCATCTAAACTGACATATACAGGTTGTTGTTGTTTTTACCACATTTCCCTCATAAGGGATGGCCTCAGGAAGAGGGAGTAAATCAGCCTGGGCTTGACCGTGGAGAGCATGAGAGGCTTCCGGCCCAGTATGTGGTGCTCCATGTAGTGGGCGGTACGGCAGCGGGACACGTGTCAAACGCACACACAACACAAGGTCTATCAAAGTAGCTGTAGGTGACAAAGAGGCACACAATGAATGAGGGAATGTATTTTATTACATTTATTTTTGATCATTGACTACGCAGAATTCCATCATCAAAATGTAATGTCCTACGCAAAGAGTAAGGCCATGCATTAAATGTTGATATTCAAATCCTGTTATTATGCCTTATCATACTCTAATTCAAGTGAAAGATTAATTTATTACCTTCTTTATTTCTAAGAGACATACTCTAGGGTAGAAACACACATAAATACAGTGCATTAGTTACTATGTTTATATTCCTGGATTTTAAATGAGATTTTTGACACATTTCGGCAAACTTATTTGGCTTATCTACTTGAAAATTGCCCAAACGCAGCCTAAATGCTATTGCACACAACTGACATAGCCATGAGGCCTATTCACGTTACTTGCATGAATAGTTAGATGATCAACTTGTTGGTTTCTCCACAAATTAGTTTATAATATGCAAGAACACAGAGAACGGCAATTTACCTCTAAGCAGAAAAGCACACAATACTATGGCCTTGGAGTCGGACGCACATTCTTCGTCTTCCGGTGCAAAGCCAAACATTTAGCTCCACCCACGTTGAGCCACTCCCTTTCTTTATAGGTTCATGCCATTGACCTAGCCGCTTCGTTCTTTAATAGGTCTATGGGGCTTGGTCCATGGCTACTCCTCGATCTGCGTAGACTGGGTAGCCCCGCCCATTCTGCCGGCAATTTGAGTTCGCTCTGCACAAGCAGGTCCCCAGGAGCATTGCATACTTGTTTTGTAATCCACCAGTGCTCAGTGGCCAAGCCTGATATTGCAGCTGTTTAAGATGTCTATGGACGGGTCCCTCGGGGTCCCTCGATTCATGGGGCCTCAACGAATAGTCCAATCTCCTAACCTTCATGCCTTCTTTCCTTAACCTTTGAGGAAAACGTCATCGGGTCAAGGAGACAGCACTGTTTAAAATGAATTCGACTCCACTCTTCCTAACCAACGTCATCCCACTCTTGGCCTGCACCTTGACGTAGTGAGTGGGCTTTAAACTAAGACAGGCATTTTATATTTTTTTGTTTGTTATTGATTGTTTGCCTCAGTCTATCTTATTAATGATACAAACCCTTAATTAAACCCCTTCTCTTCTGTTTGCAGAAACTGGAAACTTCAGAGTATATTTGATCTTAAGTTAGATAATCTTTTTTAATTCCTCATCAGATCCCAGTCCATCATGCTCCTCTAGTCTGCCGTGCCACCATCATGCCTCATGCATCACCTCTCAGTGCCCTGCAGCTGCGTCTCATTCTGTTACTCCAGTTCTTTCGCAAAAGTGACAAACACGCTCCACCCAAGTGGTTTTAATCTTTTATTAATTATATATATATTATTATATTATATTATTATGTTGAAAGATGGTGCGATCTACGAGAGAGACGCAGAGGACCTGTCTTTACGAGGCTTTTGTCGGGATAAAAAACAAGTGGTCAGCAAAATAAAGAATATGTTGGCGTTTTTGCACTTGTAAATAGTTAATCACGTTTGTAGTCTACACTCAGACGTGAACTATTCTTGCATGCGGGTGTCTTCATTAAAAAAAAACATTCGGGAGTGTGCAAATTATTCTAAAAGTTCAGTGATTAAAAAATCCTCATCCTCATCGTCATCCGCTTATCCGGGGTCGGGTCGCGGGGGGAGCAGCTCAAGCAGTGATTAAAAAATATCAGAACAAAATGTAATGTTGCAGGACAACGTCCATTCAGTTCTTCCAATGTTTAAATGAGGTGGAATCATAGTCCCAACTTTTATTTATTTATATAAACTATTTTTTTAATAATGTTAACTGATTCATAATATACTTATTTCAATAATATATATATATTTTTTTCGTTATTGTAAATGTTTCTTCTGGCAAAACAAAAAACCAACGTACCACCTGCAGTACCCTCACGGACCACCAGTCGGACAAGCAGTTCCGGCGCCGCTGCATCTCTTTGCTGGCGTCTGCTGTACGCGTCGGGACAAGGGGCGGACTGCCCCCTTGTGGTGCAAAAGAGTCACAAGACAATCTTCAAGACAAACTCAACCAAGAACACTTTTTTTAATTAAATAAAACTCACTTTCTTTCAAACTCATATATTATTTATTACAATTAAATATTTTCTTTTATATTACATAAATCCATTTAAAACCATACAAATTATCTGTGCTGTGATTAATAGTTCCCAGATGCTCTCAGAATTCCATGCTAAGAAGAGGAATATAAATCCACAACAAATAAACCACTTGATTAAGTAAAGACGTCCCACAAGTTGGACTTTTTTTTCGTTTTCTTTTTCGATTTCCCCTACTCCTTTTTGGTACAGACAACATTTCTTCGTTGTGATTCAAGATCAGAACAGCATTGACAAAAATAAAATTATTTGGAAGGTGCATTCATATAACAGTAATTGCTCATCTTCTGTTCACAACGTGGAATACAGGTTAACTGGAACAGGCACAAGGAAGGGGTGTGTAAGACGATGTCACACATCTTGATAAACCATAGTGGCTCTAGTGACTCCTAAGGCAGCTATAATGGACTTCTCGCTCTTGGGAACATGGAAGGGACGACTAAGCAGTCCAGACGACCATCCTACTCTCTACTCTCTATGCAGTGTTTGCTGACCGGGGTTCTGAGGAATCCGTTCGGAGAGGATAACCCGATTCAGATCATCAGGAGATGCGTGTTTAAACTTGAAGACCTTTGGCTTATTCAGAAGGCGGATTTAGAGAGAAGGCGGGACTCAAATCCTTGAAACTGTTTAAAACAGAAGTGGATTTTCAAATCGAGTAGGACTAATAACATAATGGAATTATTTTTGATACTAGACTGGCCTCTAAACTGACAGAAGATAAAAACCCTGAACAATATTGGGTTCTGATCTGGCTGACCAAACTTAGTTCCATTAGATCATTAGGACTGGCCCCCGGCAGCTGTCCCACAGGATTATGGGTAATAGTGGCGTGGAGGGCGACCGCCTGTCCATTAGCAGGGTCTGGTGCCAGGCCCCCCGGAAGAAATGGATTCTAGGCTTTAACTTCCAGATCTATCTGGTGCACTTTGAAGGAGAACCGAGAGGGGGGCCTGACCAGCACACATCCATCCCTCATGTTATCTTCAGAGGAACCATCTTCTGTTGGACTTTATTCTGAGTCTGTGGGGGGGCTCAGAGGAGATCAGGATGGGGCTCGGGTGTGACCAGGGTTGGGCTCAGAGGAGACCTGCGTTGGGGCTCAGGGGGGACCGGGTTGGGGCTCAGGGGGGACCTACGTTGGGGCTCAGGGGGGACCTACGTTGGGGCTCAGGGGGACCTATGTTGGGGCTCAGGGGGGACCGGGTTGGGGCTCAGGTGGGACCGGGTTGGGGCTCAGGGGGGACCTACGTTGGGGCTCAGGGGGGACCTACGTTGGGGCTCAGGGGGGACCTACGTTGGGGCTCAGGGGGGACCTACGTTGGGGCACAGGGGGGACCTGCGTTAGGGCTCAGGGGAGACCGGGTTGGGGCTCAGGGGAGACCTTCGTTTGGGCTCAGGGGAGACCTTTGTTGGGACTCAGGGTAGACCTGCGTTTGGGCTCAGGGTAGACCTGCGTTTGGGCTCAGGGTAGACCTGCGTTTGGGCTCAGGGGAGACCTGCGTTTGGGCTCAGGGTAGACCTGCGTTTGGGCTCAGGGTAGACCTGCGTTTGGGCTCAGGGTAGACCTGCGTTTGGGCTCAGGGTAGACCTGCGTTTGGGCTCAGGGGAGACCTGCGTTTGGGCTCAGGGGAGACCTGCGTTTTTTCCCGCCGGAGTCCGGGCGACCGCTGGGGAACACTGGGTGAACGATGCTAAGCTTTAGCACAGGTAGGATGATCAACACATTGCTAAACTCTAGCTCAGGAATGTTTAGTAAGGCAGCACAAGCGAGGGTAAAGGCTAACAGCGTACATGTTTCTACCAGGGGAGCAAACTCAAGCATGTATAGTACTTTAAGGGGTAAGGGACACAACCTCAGTGTCTACTTAAGGGTCAAGGAAGCACACAAAATGCAGAACATAAATGAAAGGAGCATGTCAGGTAAACAAAGAGGAAACGTCTTTAAGTTCTCATCATTTTGACACACGTTGTTGTCATGAAGAAGTGTTAGGGGTTAAATGGAAAGGCCGTGTTTGATAAGACCCTGTTTTAAAGTGTAAAGTCTCTGGCAAGAAGCTGACACCTAACTGTGAAGATCTCATAAAGACAGATCAGCTGGAAAGGGGAAACACCTTCTCAAAACCAGGAATGAAGTCTTCCTTTTTACCGCTCTCCAATATATCATTTTTAAATTGACCTTTTTTAAAAAATAAATTATAACTTCTCAATAAAGAAATAAATACATATCTTTTTGGAAAACACAGGAATGAGTCATCACATCAGATCTACGTCAAGTACACCTCGTCTCAGTCAGGGAGCAACAACTAAACATGTGACTGATCCATCTGCCCAGATATAGAAACGCAAACACCATTTAATGATGATCCAGGATCAGATCCAGGATCAGATCCAGAATCAGATCCAGAATCAGATCCAGGTCAAAACTAGGATCAGATCCGCCCCTCTACAGCCCGCTAGGGGGAAGGCAAAAACTAAACAACCAGAAAATAGACTTTAGCATTAGCATCACAACGAATAACCTCCCATACAGGAATTCCTTGAAGTAGGATGGCTCTTTGGCCCCATGATTACACTGGCTGAACCAAACAGATTAAACTGGATTCATCTTGACTCCAGCAGTAGAGCGCAGGATGGATGGTCGGTCCGCTGCCTTTACGACGTGTTTTCCAACGCCGACCGGAAGTGAAGGACGCATCACATCTTTTCCTGGAGACAAGTCCGGTTCTTTCTAGCAATAAGAGGCGAGAGGTCCCGGGACACCCCCCTTCTCAGGGCCGTCGGCCGGGCCACGCCTGCAGTGCAATCCAAATCAAATGAGATTAAGACTTTCGTGTCTACATCTGAGAAGACTCTCGTCTTCTTCCTCGCGGGCTGCTAATCGTTTTACTCAAGAGCCCAGCGGTGGGCCTGAGCTCACGTTGCATTAGTTAATGTGCTTCATTGAGACCTTCGGAGCTGGTATTGCTGACGGAGAGGAGTTTTACCTGTTTCATCTTTCAGCACTATACCGCTGCTCTATCAGGGCTCACATTTCATCCTGACAGCTGCGGCAGCGTTTCTCCTTCACAGCAGCAGAGTACAGTACAGTCCTCTCACACACACTTTACTACAGTGCCACGAAGCAATTACACCAAGCATTCACATTGTATTTCTCTAACTGCCATGTCCGTTCGTAGATTCCCCTCAAATGTTCTTCATGTTACTTATTTTGTTCTTTTAGACATAAGACACTCCCTACTACGATAAATGATCTCTGAAGTGTCAGTGTGAGATTGGAGACTCTGGGGTGGGCGTTTTCCCATCTCTCATGCCGGTGATAGAGGAGGGAGGTGGGGACTGGAAGAGAGGAAGGAACCAGGGACTGAACATGTCGGGACGAGGATTGCTACTGCAGGTTTTTGAGGAGGCGTCCGTAGCGGAAGTCGTAGACGTGTCGACAGACGAACACCAGGTCCGCGTCTACGTCGTCGGGCACACAGCGGTGGGCTGGCATGGCGTGGTCGAAGGTGGGCGGGACCACCAGGGAGGCGGCGTTGGTGCGGAGACCCTCTTTACGGCACTTCACCAAGGCACAAAATCTGACCACACACAAACATCTGGTCAACATCGGTTTGTACGTGTTCGTCTTTCTTAAACCAACGTCCTCCATACACCGTTATCATTTTGGTTTATAAGTCTGCGTTTTACTGTGAGTGTCGCTCACTCGCTCGCTCACTCACTCACTCACTCACTCACTCAATCTCTCACTCAGTTGCTGGCTGACTTGTTTGTGTGTTCACTCAATCGCTCAAACTCTCCCTCCCTCATCACTCCAACACTCGTAAGCTCACTTGCGCACTCACTCATTCTCAATCAACCGCTCGCTTGCACACTCCCTCCCTCACTTTCTCCCTCGTTTGCGTGTGCTCCCGATCGCTCACTTGCTCACTCACTAGTTTATTGGCTCACTCTCAATCAATCCTCTCAATCACTTACTCACTCACTCACTCACTCACACACTCACTCACCGGCAGTACTGGGCCAGTGTGAGGACGTAGCATCGGTCTTCGATGCAGGCCACGCTGTTCACGTCCTGGTGGCGCGAGGCAAAGATCTCGTTCTAGAGACGGATTACAGATTAACAGCACTAGTCAGTTACCACACATCTGCCTCCAGCCGCCTCACTAGGTCACATGCTGTCACTGCGTCGGCACTGCATCACTGGTTGTGCCCCGGGAAACAAACCGGGAAGCCTCTCATTCAGAGTCAAACAGGCTGTGGAGATGAATGATTCATTCGCTCACCTCACAATGCACGCTGGGGTTGTGGCCTCCTTGTGTGTGTTCCGGCCGGTAGTACCAAAACAAACTCATCATCATCTCTCCTGTGGCACAAAACAAACGAGTGTTAACCATAATGGAGGTGAGCTGATAAAGACCCGTCTCAGCGCTGTCCGCTACATAATGGAAACACGCACCCCCCCCCCCCCACACCTTTAGTCACAGGCAGCAAGGCGTCCTGCTGGAACCACACTGAGAACGACGGGCGTAAACGCACAGGGTTCAGTACTTCTGACGGGGGTAGTACTTATGATGGGGTTTACTTCTACTACTGATGGGGTTCAGTACTTCTGATTGGTGTTAACTACTTCTGATGGGGTTTACTGCTGGGGGGTAACTACTGCACAGGGGTTCAGTCCTTCTAGACAGGCTTCATTCCTTCTGGATGGGGTTCAGTGCTTCTGGACGGGGCGGGCCTCCTACCTGACTCAGGGTCCTGCCAGAGGGCCGAGATCTTGGCCACAAAAGGCAGAGTCTTCTTCCTGGGTCCGGACCTCAGGAGCACCGTGTCCCTGACCCGGATCACCTCCCCGTCCCGGTGGACCCCCTCGAAACAGGTCCTCAGCACCGGGGCCTCCTCCTCCTGGGGACCCAAAGGGACAAGGTGGCTCCCTCATACACGCTACCGATGCGACAGACTTCTGCAGCAGCATCCTCTTTGGTTCACCTATCAAATTTCTCTTTAAACTTCAATGTGTCCAGAACTCCAGCTCACCTCCACCCGATCATGTTACCCCTGTCCTTCACAACCTCCACTGGCTCCCAGTTCAATTTAGGATTAATTTCAAAATACTACTCACCCCCCCATAAAGTCATATATAACCTGGCCCCTCCCTACCTCTCCGACCTCCTCCTCCGCCACACATTTACCCGTTGCCTCAGGTCTACAGACACGACCACACTCAGAACCCCAAGGGACCGAGCTTCAGACCTGGGGTGAAAGGGCATCCCTCTGGAACTCCCTCCCCCACCACATCCCACACATCCAACACACTCCCTTCATTTATACAGGCCCTCAAAACACACCTTTTCAATCAATCACCTCCTCCCGTTCTCTCCCCTTCCTCCTTCTGATCTTTATACAATAAACGTCATTATTAAATTATTTTATTTTGTGTTCGCTCTGTAAAGCGTTGTTGAGTATTTAGAAAAGCACTATATGATTGGAATGTATCATCATTATGATTATTACAGGCGGACCCTCCACTCAATGAACCCCGTCCTTACCACGGTGAAGACCTCCTTCTGGTAGGACAGGCCGAGGGGCAGCCAGCCGTTGGTGGCTCTCCGGCGGCTGCTCTTGCCCTTCTTGTTGTCCTCCCTGCCGGCGGGCGCGCCCGGCTTCTTGTCTTTCTTGTCGCCGCCGAGCGCGGGCACGGCGGCTGCGCGGGCCCCGGGCCGGGGCTCGCTGGGGCCCTCGGCGCTCCGAGGACTCTCCTGGACCGCCCGCGACGGCGGCCGCGGCCCCCGGGGGTCCGAGAGCGGGGTCTGAACGCGGGGCACTGATTGGCCGGCCGGAGGCGCGGTGGGAACGGGGCAGCCGGTGAGGGTCCGCGGGCTGGGGGCGACGGGCACGGAGGAGGGGTTGCGATGGTCCCCGACGGCCTGGGAGAAGCTCTCTGGGGAGGTGAAACAAAGGAAATTGGGTGTTAGTCAGAATAACGGGAAGAAGTTTCCATTCCTCCGCTGACCACAGCCGTTAGCTAGTCACCACATGTCCACTTCACAGCTGAATCACTGAAACTTGAGTCACACTCGATTGTTTTTTGTTGCACGGAGGCTGCGGAAAAATAAACAGCAATTAGCGGTTATAGCGGCGTAGCAAGTGGGGCCACAAACACGCACGGAGACACACAGACACACGGAGACAGTCAGAGACACACGGAGACACACAGACACACGAAGACACACGGAGACACAGAGAGACAGAGAGACACACGAAGACACACGGAGACACACAGACACACGGAGACAGTCAGAGACACACGGAGACACACAGACACACGGAGACAGTCAGAGACACACGGAGAGACACTGAGACACACGGAGACACACAGAGACACAGAGAGGCAGAGAGACACACAAAGACACACGGAGACAGTCAGAGACACACGGAGACACACGGAGACACACAGAGACACAGAGAGGCAGAGAGACACACAAAGACACACGGAGACAGTCAGAGACACACAGAGACACACAGACACACGGAGACAGTCAGAGACACACGGAGAGACACTGAGACACACGGAGACACACGGAGACAGAGAGACACATGGAGACACACGGAGACACACGGAGACACACGGAGACACACGGAGACACACGGAGACACACGGAGACACACGGACACTGAGGGCAGCTAGAATCCAGGGCTTGGCTAGCTAGGCAGGCCTTGTGCGACTCATACTACAGCTATCCTGTCTATACATGGCGGCTGCTGCCACAAAGAGGGAACAGAGGCGGTGTTCCCGGGGGGGGCCGGGGGGGTGTTCACAGGGGGGTGTGTTCAGAGGGGAGTACCTGATGGGGAGGGTTGGAACACTAAAATACTTGATGATGATGTAGAACTCTTTCTAGCTCTCTGTGTATGCATTTATCATTTCAAAAGGCTTTGATTTGAATAGCGATACTTTTCAATGTACCGAGACGTTCAGCGTCCTGAACCAAAATAAAGTCCTGTCTGCCCCTCCGGCCCTGAACAATGAGAGGACCTGTCTGCCCACGGGCCCCTTTTTCCTACAACAACAGACCCAAACCACTTCCATGACAACGGCCATCGCTATTTTTAATGCAAACAAAGTCCTCCACCCGCCACCTCTCCACCCGCCACCTCTCCACCCTCCCCTCTCCACCCGTCCCCTCTCCCCTCTCCACCCGCCACCTCTCCACCCGTCCCCTCTCCACCCGCCACCTCTCCACCCGCCACCTCTCCACCCGTCCCCTCTCCACCCCTCCTCTCTCCACCCGCCCCTCTCCCCCCGTCCCTCTCCACCCGTCCCCTCTCCCCTCTCCACCCGTCCCCTCTCCACCCGTCCCCTCTCCCCTCTCCACCCCTCCCCTCTCCACCCGTCCCCTCTCCACCCGTCCCCTCTCCCCCCGTCCCTCTCCACCCGTCCCCTCTCCACCCGTCCCCTCTCCACCCGTCCCCTCACCACCCGTCCCCTCACCACCCGTCCCCTCTCCCCTCTCCACCCCTCCCCTCTCCACCCGTCCCCTCACCACCCGTCCCCTCACCACCCGTCCCCTCTCCACCCGTCCCCTCTCCACCCGTCCCCTCACCACCCGTCCCCTCACCACCCGTCCCCTCTCCACCCGTCCCCTCTCCACCCGTCCCCTCTCCACCCGTCCCCTCTCCACCTGTCCCGTCCTCTCTCCACCCGTCCCCTCTCCACCCGTCCTCTCTCCACCCATCCCCTTCCACCCGTCCCCTATCCACCCATCCTGTCCCCTATCCACCCGTCCCGTCCCCTCTCCACCCGTCCCGTCCCTTCTCCACACATCCCCTCTCCGCCCATTGCATCTCCACCCGTCCCCTCTCCACCCGTCCCGTCCCCTCTCCACCCGTCCTCTCTCCACCCATCCCCTCTCCACCCGTCCCCTATCCACCCATCCCGTCCTCTCTCCACCCGTCCCCTCTCCACCCCTCCCCTCTCCACCTGTCCCGTCCTCTCTCCACCCGTCCCCTATCCACCCGTCCTGTCCCCTCTCCACCCGTCCCGTCCCTTCTCCACACATCCCCTCTCCGCCCATTGCATCTCCACCCATCGACTCTCCACCCGCTATCTGGCCGGGCGGACTACGTCACCTAATGTCATGATTGCTGGTGTTTCTGCTGTAGTGTACTTTTTGTTTTTATGATAAATAACAAAGTCAAGTCAATCATACATCTGTCTGGGTATCGGAAACACAACATCACCTGCACTAATACATATTCAATTGTATAAGCTCACCGGTCTTGACGCCATGGTTACACTTGGTGCGCTGGTCGTTGGTGCAGAGCGAGCAGCCCGTCCGTCCCGCGCCGGGGGGGTAGGCTGAGTAGCCGCTGACCCTGCAGGCCTCTCCGTAGCAGGCCCCCACCGAGGTGCAGCAGTACAGCGGGCGGGAGATCCCCGGGGCCGGCGGGTCGGCGGCAGGCATCAGCTTGGGTCGCTTGCCCCCCCTGGGGCACAGCGAGACGGGGGCGATGGGCGAGGGCGGGCCGTCCGAGTGGCTGAAGTGGACGTAGTACCCGGGGCAGCAGGTGTACTCGTGGGGGAAGCGGGCGTCGGACATGGCGGCCGGGTGGGCGAGGGAGTGGGGCGCCTGCAGGTGGTGGTGGTGGTGGTGGTGGTGGTGGTGGTGGTGGTGGTGGAACACCTTGGACAGCGAGCCCTCCTCAGACTCCTTGAAGCTCTTGTCCTTGAGGAACAGGGCGAGCCTGTGGCAGTACTCCATGCACATCTCCTGGGAGCAGCAGTAGCAGGGGGCCAGGCCGCTCTCCACCTGCTCCTCCTTGATGGACTTCAGGGAGAACCCCACCACCGGGCCGCATCGCGACCCGCATTTATAGCAGCCCTGCCCGCCCGGAGACCCCCGCCACTGGCCCTCGTGGTCCGGCGTCTCGCTCTTGCAGACGCTCCCGCAGGTCGGGACGGGGGAGTCCTGCCGGGGGCGGGCCTGATCCCTGGCCTCCTGTGGTCCGGGTTTGAGTTGGAGCTCGGTGCGTTTTGGATGTGGTGATCTTTGGGTCGGCGCTGGTTCTCCCCCCTGGGGCTCCCCGACCTTCTCCTTCTGTGGGGACGCCGACGTCTTGGTGTCCCTGGCCCCCGTCGCCGCCTCCGTCGTCGTCGTCGTCGTCGTCTTCTTCTGCCGCCGGTTTCCGTACGGAGCGCTGGTGAGCTTGAGCAGCGTGGCGGCGGTGAGCCCGGCCTGGCGTCGGGGAGCCGGGGTGAACACGGCCGACCAGTCGATGTTCTCCGGCTCCTTCCTGGCCTTCTTCTTCCGCGGCCTCCCGCCGGCGTCGGCCTCAGGGACCAGGCCGGGCTCCTCGACCGCCTCTCCTTTAGGTTCCTCTGGCGCCGGGGCCTCGGCGGGGCAGGCGTCGGCGGCGAGGCGGCGGCTGGCGTGCTGCGGCCTCTTGGGCTGCCCGGCGGCTCGGTGGAGCAGCAGGCTGTTGACGGCCTCGGCGTTGAGGGAGGCCATCCTCCTCCGCCGGGGCTCCCACGCGGCCGGGCTCGGCGGGGGCGGAGCTTCCGACGGACCGGGTTCTGGTTCTGCTGCTCGTTGATCGGCGACAGAGGAGGTCCTCTTCAGTGGCCGGTGGGACTTGGTCCTCCTCGGAGCCGGGCCGGGTGGCTCCTTCCGTTTGTCCTTCGCAGCCTTCAGCTTGGCTCCCTTCGAGGCGGGTTTCACCTTACCCAGGAGCCTCCTCTCCTCCAGACGCGAGAGCACGACGTGGCAGTCCAACGCGTCGCCATCGCCCGACGCCGCCGGCGTCTTCCGTCTCCCGCTCCGGCTCCCCTTGGTCTCCTTCCTCTTCCTCGCCCTGTGCTTGTTCCTCTCTTTCTGTTTCCTTCCTCGTATGCTGCCCTTGGGTTCCTTCGTAGCCTTTCCTCGCTGCAGAGGCCGCTTGGGCTGAGCTCTGACCATGGTCCGAGCGAGGCTGCCTTGTCCCCGAGGCCTGCTGTGGTGGATCAGCTCACAGAAGCCCCTCCGTGGGCATGGTCATGGATCATCACCTGGGCCCACACCACCCCTGGGGAAAGACAGATTGCACAATCATCAGCGGAGTTTGCTGCACAGCGAGCTACACAGGGAGGCTGCTTAGACCACCACAAACACCCGCCACTACTGGCCTGCCACTATGCAATTTGTCTCCCTAACTGTAGAGCGATTTACATTTTGCCCGAGCCCAGTTGTGAACCACCGAGCCCAAGCATGAATCCCCTGTTACAACACTTTTAGATTTGTTTGTGTGTTGAAATGACAGCCATATGATTGTTCAATTTTATATCAATGGATGCAATTAAACCACAGCTTCAGTTGGCGTTTGGTTGGATGAATGACTCACTCTGATATTACACACATTGTACACGGTCACTCAATAAGACAACAGAGGGAATATTTGAAGAATAGATAAGACGTTTTTGGCATCCTCTATTATAAGATCTGTACAGCTGATGATTCAGGAGATTAGGCCTACTTGTTTTGAGATGTTTGAGATAGGATTCCTCAAATGAAAAACAAGAGCAATGTACTAAATGTTGCCAACCGACAGTTGAACATTTACATAACCAGAATGCTATGAAAGCCATCTAAATTAATGTAATCTCAAATTGTTGTAATAGCACTTATTTTAGCAAGTTCCATGGCATACCCATGTCAGACAATGGCCTCTTCAGTTACCATGTCAACAAGCTGGTACATTAAGGCATATGTATGCGTTTCATTGTACAAATAACACGAAATGAGGAAACACAATGAAGAATTTGAGCACATCGATTCTAATGTGTTATCAGTTTTAACAAGACCAAACCCTTTCTCGCCATTGCAAGGACCCAACAGCTACTGATATTAAACCCAAGATTGACCCGACTCCAATGACGCTCTTCCATGTGAAATTAAACCATAAATCTGCTCTCTGAAAAGCTATTATGCACGTTGACCTCTTCCGTCTATTAAAAGTGACATTTCATCTAGAAAACTATTGAGCCTCTCCATTAAAGCCATTAAATCTGAATTGATTGTTTAACAACTTTAAACTGCATGTATAACTGCCAAATGTATAATTCATAGAGAGATATACACTATCCTGGTCCCGCTGGAGACCATACAACTCAACGGAGGAAGGGTTAAGGTCTCGGCAGAGTGCGACTACAGCTCGCTCTGCGTTCTGATTCTGCATAGAGCAGCAGACCCCTGACACGCTCAGGGGTCTGCAAAGGATAGCAACAGCAATCCTACCCAGTGCCGCATATGGCTCAGGAGGTAGGGCAGGTTGGATGATAACCGGAAGGTTGCAAGTTCAATCCCCAGCTCCTCCGAGCGGAGTGTCAAGGTGTCCCTGAGCATGGCACCTAACCCTAAATGCTCCCGACAAGCTGGCTGTCACCTTGCATGGTTAACACCGCCGTGGGTGTGCATGAATGGGTGAATGTTAGGCAATATTGTAAAGCGCTCTGAGTGGCCACATTGGTTAGAAAAGTGCTGGATAAATGCAGTCCATTTACCATTTACCATTACCCCTCAGCTACACCAACACAGTAGCGAGTCTAATGATCTGCTGCACTCCAAACCCTACAGTCTATGACGGAGGCAGCTCAAGCCAAATAATCTTTTGATTGATGCATCCCCTACACCTGTGAGACCAGCCCGGGTCTGCGATGGAGCGTTTCCCTGAAGACATGACATCATGGAATGCCCCCGCCCTCCCCCTCCCCCACCCCCACCGTGTCTGTAGGAGGCGACCGGGTCAACACTAGTGCTGGCAGCACAATACAGAGATGTAGACACCCGCAGAAGACAGACAGTTTGGTAGACTGAAGACCGACTAGTCTGCTGCACACTAGATGCGCACAATGCAGAGTCACACAGGCCGCCTCTATATATTATGTAAAGTTTGGTTGTGCAACAATTTGCTACAACATATAGCCTTCCCTATTCATTCCTGAAGCCTGCTTTAGCAAATCCAGACACATAACGGACACACCATAACAGACACACTCGCATGTGTGTTCAACCCAAAAGCCATTCTGAACAGAATTCTCACAGTCAAAAGTGAAGTCTCACTATTTTCAGACTTTCCATGTAGTTTGGTTTCCGCTTGGCCTACGGTTCCACGTTAGGACAAGACATCCTCTCCCTGCTCCACAAATCAGCGGCTGTTTGACACTCCGTCGCCACTGTTCATGTATTGATGTGCGGCCCGTAGCAACTCCTCCTCTCCGTAGCAACGGCGCAGACGTATACCACGCGACTTCGCAGAAGACCCGTCGCAGCCTCCACGCTTCCCATAAAACTCCGCCCCGAGACAATAACAGACGGGGAATGCGGGAGGCCCGGTGAGTCTCCAAATACCGAGGTTAGGAAGCGGACCCGCAGGCTTGCTATTCACAGAATATCTCACACCAAAGAGGGAGAACATCTAAATGGTAAATAAGACTGCATTTATGTAGCACCTCGCTAACCAGTGGCCCCTCAAAGCGCTTTACAATATGGCCTAACATTCAGCCATTCATGCCCACATTCACACACCGACGGCGGTGTGAACAATGCAAGGCAACAGCCAGCTGGTCGGGAGCAGTCAGGGCGAGGCGCTCAGGGACATCCCCACACTCAGCTAGGAGGAGCCGGGGATTGTACTAGCAACCTGCCGGTAACAAGTCAACCCCGATCTACCTCGTGAGCCACTGGCGTACCTACATCCCTACCTGCCACATCAACAAATAGTCAGGCTGAAGGGATGGGATCCAACATACTCTTGAGTTACTATTTTACCACAGACAACTAGGACCGATCGTTCTCCATCTTAAATATGCGGAATAGCAACTTCTGAAAGTTCGACAAAAGCCTTGAAGAACCGCTCAATGGATCTGGAGAAAGAGATGATCATGATGTTCTCTTCAGAGATTCACCGTGACACAATGCTCCCGGAGTGCAGAGCACAACTGAGAAGAACATTTACAGAATCCATCTCATCGCCCGTTCTCCCTCATCCCCCCCTGAGCGACTCTGTGAACCGCAAAATGATGCAGAAAATAACGGTTGTAATTTGACAGATAAGAGAAGAGGAGAACCGAGTGATGACTTGGTTACTTTTGATGGCCAATCAGGTGGCTTCACTGACAGAGACACGCTTTAAGAAAGAAGGATTGCTCATTAGCCAACATTGTCTTCAGCTGAGGGAAAGATTCCCGCCTGCAAGTTATGATGTTAAGACAAACTTTACCACCGACGGTGCCAGAACCTCAATCACAGCAGGGGGTGTGGTTCAATAATGAGATGAAAGGGTTGATGACTGACTCCATTACCGTTTCAAACAGATTGACCATCAACTGCTCTACAGATTGAGCAATGACACCTTCTCAGTCACGCACGCACACACCTCCAAGGTGTTTAAGCCAAAATAAGCTCAGAGAGGAAATTCTTCAGTTTGGTGTGGGTCTTGATTTGTTTCTGTAAATCCGTCTAAGAGTTGTTATATTATAAATATTTAGGCTAGGGTGAATGCTGGTATATTCTCCATAATTGTGATTCAGGCACCTGTTCTGAGGCATCACAGGATGGTCTATGGTGATTGACTCAGAGTGGGTTTCAAGTAGGGTTAAAAGCACGTTTGCGAGAGTGAGTGTTGTTAATCAGTTAAAAATAACAATTCCAACACACGCTACGAAAAGTTAATATCATTAAGATGAAGGCAGATTAACCCCTACCACGCCAGAACGCACATCCTTTTGCAAACACGTAAAAACAACTTGTGTTGAAGGTCGTTCAGTGTGCGAAACAGGCTATTCCTAACGCGCTGGGGCTCAAACACAGGGCGTATCACCAAGTCCGCTCCCCCGGGCAGATCATCGGTCCTCGGCCGGCAGCGCCGACACCACCGTCCACCATGATCCCGTTTCGGGAACCATCCGCACTAACGTAGCGAAACAACTCGGATTCGCTCTCATTGAGATCAACAAAAGTGAGACGCGTGTCCTATTGCACATCACATCGCGTTGGGATGCGTTCTGCACATCAGAACTGCGGTGAATCCCCGCTGTCCCCGTCCGCTCCCCCGGTCCGCTCCCCCGGTCCGGGCGGTGACAGCATGCGGGGGGAACGTGTTCAGTATCAGAAGTGAAGCTCACCGGGACGACGATCAAGCGACGAGTTCGCGTCTGGTGCTCGATAACATGAGGGGTTATGGGGCTGGTGGTAAATACGAAGATTATTACGGGCTTCTAGCCCGGTTGTTACGATGTAGGCAGGGAAGGCGATCCGCGACGGTACAGCCGACTGAAACTGAAATTAAAAGACGATGCATGTGGGGAGATCATACCTCGAGTCCCGATCGCGATGGGTCTACGGACCAGGAAAAGATCCGAAGGTTTTTCCCCTGCTTGAAAATGTTTCTATAGCCGATCTGCGAGACGATCCGTGGGAGCGAATATCCTCCAGCAGCCAGAGTCACGGCAACACGGTAAACGGTGACCTACTTCCGAAGTGGCATGCTGGAGATAATATCATGCGAGGCTGCTGCCGCTGCGCTGGGACATCACACACACACACACACACACACACACACACACACACACACACACACACACACACACACACACACACACACACACACACACACACACACACACACACACACACACACACACACACACACACACACACACACACACACACACACACACAGATTGATAAAGGTCAAGAGTTGGGACCAATAAACAGTGTGTAGCTTTTCCAAAACCTATTAATTGATTTCTAATACAGGATAAATTATCCAATAGAATAGGCTAATGGTTTTACAGTCAAAAATAGTCTGCTAATAGACAGTTAGTCTAGAAGTGACCACTCATAGAAGTGTACCATTAACCAACAGCACCGATGAAAGCAGATGTAAGACCTAAAGCAGATGCCGGGCCCGAGGCACTGTTCCATTTTTGGCTTAACCACATTCAAATAATTTAGAACAAGAGCGCCAAATTGCTATTACCATAATTTAAAATGACGTTTGAATAAATAAGAAAAGAGATTTGAAAGGCTAAAAATCAAACAACTCAACAAAATCGATGGTGGGGGATTTCCATGTCAACACAACTAATCTTACGCGTCATCAAGTTGGTGTCTCGTTAAATATCTCTCTTAATTGGAATAACCGCTAATTCCCGTGATCAATATCCGTCTTTACGGTAATTAACAGATGTTAACGAGCCGAGTGGCACTTAATGAGGCGAGGGCCCGGAGAAGCTGAGCGAGCAGAACGCAAACTAAATACACGCACACACACACACACACACACACACACACACACACACACACACACACACACACACACACACACACACACACACACACACACACACACACACACACACACACACACACACACACACACACACACACACATCCATGACTGCAACGCAAACTGAATACACACACATCCACGACTGCAACGCAAACGGAATACACACATCCACTACTACAACGCAAACTGAATACACACACATCCACGACTCGAACGCAAACTGAATACACAAACATCCACGACTACAACGCAAACAAGAGGCTCCTTATAGGATAACAATAATAACAGGCTCCATAGGACAGCGTTGCTAACAGGCTCCTTATAGGACAACGTTAATAACAGCTCCTAAAGGACAGCATTAATAACAGGCTCCTTATAGGACAACGTTAAAAACAGCCTCCTTATGGGGAAGCATTAATAACAGTCTCCAACAGGCTCCTAATAGGACAGCATTAATAACAGGCTCCTTATAGGACAGCATTAATAACAGGCTCCAAAAGCCTCCTTAGGACAGCATTAATAACAGCTCATTAGGACAGCATTAATAATAAGCTCCAACAGGCTCTTTATAGGACAACGTTAATAACAGGCTCCTTATAGGGCAGCATTAATAACAGGCTCCTTATAGGACAACGTTAATAACAGCCTCCTTATAGGACAGCATCACTCTCCAGCCTGGAGGTAATACTCAAACATCAGCCTCCCCAACCATCTCCTTCAGGAGATAATCCAACATCAAATCTCCTGTCAGCAACATAACTTCAGAATAAGATATGAAATGTATGTGCAACGTGCTTCTTTAAATATACTCTAAATGATACACAGTGTCGATGACAAATAACGCCTTGCTCCCTTGTGTGACCATCACGTCTGCACGGCGTGTTTCAACCAAAGACTAGTGATCAGCAACACGTCTGTCCGGCCCACTCTGAGCAGGAGGACAGGAGGACAGATGAGCCTTCATGGTTCGTCGCTCAAACAGACACGGTGTTACAGCGTGTGATGGGACGTGAACACCTGGTGCCAAACAGCCCCTGACAGGAGAGGGAACATGGATAAGCAATCAGAAACGTCCAGACGGAGACAGAAACGCAACCACAGACACCCCCCCCACCCCTTCATCGCTTGACAAGTTGGGCTGGAAAGTTCCAGAATGAAGCGCGACGATTGTGTGAAACAGACAGGGAAGTGGGGAAGGGATTGAGGAATTAGTGAATAGAGACGGCACAGAGTTGGGAGAGAGAGGGCGAGAGACTGAGAGCTGCAGTTGCATTGAGAGAGCGAGAGGGAGAGAGAGCCATGTCATTATCATCATGAACAATGGCTGTCTGATGGAGCAGCTCTGCCGTTATGTTTCCAGCACAGCTGAGGGAGGAGGAGGAGGAGGAGGAGGAGGAGGAGGCGGAGGAGGAGGAGGAGCGAAGGAGGAGGTGTCAGCCAGCCTGTCTCACTTAACGGCCTCACCGCGGGCCTCACTCATGCTTCAGCATCTGCCCGAGTGAAGGACACTTGGTGCCATGTGTTCCTCTGTGGAGAAGCCCGGCGCTCGCTACACACTGAGAGCTTCTGTTCCTCCTCAGCCTGAGCGGCCATTGAGTCTCCCAACTGGCCAGCCCTTGTAAACAAGCCCAGTGGGTGATAATAGAGGCGAGCCACCAGCTCCTCCAACCCTCCACCGCCATCCACCCGCAGCTGTGGCCTGACAGCTGACGCCCGAGTCTTTAGGTCCCTGTTCCTTCACAGTCACCCTCACTGTGAAACCAGCCCCCCCCCCCCCCCCCACCTCAAACCAATCCCAGCCCATCTTCCACCAGCTGACCTGTAACGTCCATAGAACGTGTGTCTGCCATCAGAACGAGGAGAAAGACAGAGAATGAGTGTGAGAGAGAGAAGGGGAGTAAGAGAGAGACGATTGGGTGAGGATTAGAGGGGAAAACAGAGGACAAGGGAGGGAGAGTGTTAATAGATTTGAGGGAGAAGGGGGTGATACACCTGAACCCTGATAGTGGGGTGGCCCGGGTACACCGCTATCAGAACACACACACAGACACACACATGATGAGCATACACACACACACACGCGCGCTCACGCACGCATGCACACACGAAAACACACGCAAACATGCAAACACACGCATATGCAGACACTACACGCAAAGACACGCACGCACACGCGATGAGCACTCACCCAACCCAATGAGCACTAACAGTCAGGCAATTGGTTGCCACAAGCTTTCAATCCTAGCACTAACAGAAGCTTGGAAAGCCATGCGAACGAGACAACGACACCCGGACTACACGGCTCATTGGCTCATGAGTCATGACGCTACCATGATTATTTCCTTAACGACGAGCGGCAAGTTAGGATAAGAAGAGTATCAAAGTTAAAGAAACAAGGGAATGCTATTCTAAAAGACGGTCTGAACTTCATCCAAGTTATTTTTGTACTGCCTGCAACATGTCAGAAATACAGCAACGTGTTCGGAGTCAGAGACCAGAGACCTGAGCTTTTCGACGGAAGTCTGTCTCCCTTACTAAAGTCCAGCAGCATCTCAACTATGGCGACATAAAACATGGCATCTGAAGCCCTCTGAGATGTACCTGTGATTAAGGGCTATACAAACACAAATGACTTGAAGGGAAGGGGCAATAAAGCTGGCATCAACGTGTTCCTCATGCTCAGCATCACCCGTTTTATGGAGCGATATGATGTATGGGTGGTAGAATCTACATATTTCTATCACATATTGGGATACAGGGAAGGTAAAAGAGCAATCAATAAGCAAAATGAAGACAAATAATTCATGGGAATGGTATCTCATAGCAATAGCAGAAGTCAATTCAAAAATTTCGTTTTAGTAATTCTCATTAATTCTGCATTGGCTATCAAAAAGTCCTATCTGTTTCTCAGTCGGAAAGTATTTATAGTACATCCATTTAGTGTACGGTAGTTCTGTGTGCTTGGGGCGCCGTGTCATCGACATAATGGGATTATCTGAAAGATGCATGTCTCGCTTTATGGAATAAGGCAGTTTTATCCATGATGCTTCTATGCTTTTAAACATTGCAACCCACATCCTATAGCCTACATAGCAATCCTCAACAGCTTTTGGAACTCGTTAATCCCGACCTATGGACAAATAGTTAACATTCCGTAATTTTTATCACTGGATACTTGTGTACAAGTTTCGCACCACATGCTTGCATTCGTTCTCTGTGATGCAACCTTAGTTTAGTCAACAAACTCAACGCCTTTCGGCCTCGAAACACTCAAGACATGACGGGGTCTCTGACCGCGATGCATGGCCGTACTTACCATGAGGACCAGGCGCTTTACCAGTAGAAGCAAGTTGATCCTTCAGCGTGCCAACACCCCCAGCACGCCGGGCTCTGACCCCGCTTTACCTCGGTTCTCACGGTGTCCTCGGTCGCTTGAATTAAGTCTCCAGCCACTTTCAGTGTTTTTCTCTTTCCTGAAGAAACGCTAGATAGTTATGTTCCGAGTAAAACGTCCACTAAAGAAGCCCCTCCGGCTGCTACTCCTCCAGGAGGGGTGGTGGTCAGGTGTTTGGACCCCGGGAGGGAGAGCGACCAGCGGACGACTCAGTCGAGTTGCGATCATCTTCCTCCGCTCCACTGGAGCTCCTCTCCGAACGGCGCGGATCTGTCCGCGGCCGAGCGGGGAACCGTCCGTCGGTGCCGCTGCGGAAACTGGAATAGCAGTTGGAATTCGCCGCGGGATAAATATTTTACTCGCATTTAACAAACTGCGACTACTTTAGCATTTTTTACATAACATCATCATCCGCTTTTCATGTTGACGCATCATGTTGAGAAAACATGGAGTTTCTTAAAGGGCCACGGACGTCCGTCCACATGTCACCCGGAGAGGCCCTGATGTAGAGAGGGGCTTCATCTGTGAATGAACACTATGGAATCACACCTATTATTAATATTATCCATACTAGTATCAATACTGTTACTGAACACCATTGAATCACACCTATTACTAATACTATCACTACCAGTATCAACACCTGTTATTAATACTATCACTACTGTATCATACTGTTACTGAACACAAGGAATCACACCTATTGCTATCACTAATAGTATCAATACTGTAACTGAACACCATGGAATCACACCTATTATTAATATCATCACTACCAGTATCCACACCTGTTATTAATACTATCACTACTACTACTATCAATACTACTACTACTACTACTACAATTAATACTAATTATTTATAACATAATAATTAATATATTATTGTATATTATTGTAATGTATTGAAAATGTATAGTTACATCGAAGTTTATTTAAATAAGTCCTTATTTAATGACTAGCTTTTGAGCCTAATTGGCCAACGCACAGAATTGAAGCTAAATCCTACCATGTGCACATGGAACCGCAGGTCTTAACAGGTCATAAAACCCCCTTTAGCTCCGACATGAGCTATATATGTCACTTTATCGTTGTTATAACGAACTTTGGAGTTAATACTCCCATACTTGCTGAATGGTTTGTAAACCTAGCAATTGTGTCTTTACCTATTGGGAAAGGCTACATTACTTTTAAGGCAATTTATGCCAGGCCTGCCAGCTGTGGACATAAAGAAACGTATGTGTGTGTGTGTGTGTGTGTGTGTGTGTGTGTGTGTGTGTGTGTGTGTGTGTGTGTGTGTGTGTGTGTGTGTGTGCGCGCCTCTGTGTGTGTGTGTGTGTGTGTGTGCGTGTGTGCGCGTGTGTGTGTGTCTGTCTCTGTGTGTGTGCGGTTTCCTTTTAGCTCAATTATATCTTGTTTAGCTTGCTTCAATCCCAAAAACTATACCAAAACGGGCTTATAAAAATAACATGTTTAATCGCTGATGGTTGAAAGAAAAAAATGTGGCATATTCATAAACCCTAAATAAGTCTTGATTAGCATAAATGAAAGATGAAGAATGTTAACATGGTTAGACAAGTCACAATTCATTAAGGGCTTGGTGGGGCTATTATAAGAGTGAAAAGTCGATATGTCCAAACCAATGGCAGTGAATCTTCTGGATGTAGCAGAACAGTTTCCAACACTAGCAAACAGAGAAAACAATGTTGACATTTACTTGTCCAAACCAATGAGTGATTATCAAATTACTAAGAGAAAATAAACGTTCAAATATTTTTCCAAAGCCATTTCAACAAAATACGAGTAGGAGAACTGCATTAATGAAGTATATGAAGCAACATTAAATACTATTAAAGTCTGTCAAAAACATTGATTTTACATGAATCAGAGAGATTATGGTTACAAAAGGGCTTTCAGATCATGATGATCAACGATCTTGAACCGATTAATAATTCAAAGACTTGCAGACAACTGTGTGTCAATGAATTGGATTTGATCTGACATAGCAAACAACTGCCTAAAACTAGTTCTGCCAGGAATCACTCATGTTTTAGATTGAACCATTAATTACATTAAGTGGTCGCACACTTTAGTTTGGCTGTATTGTGTCTTTCCTGGTGCTGCCTGCTGTAGGATTTAAAGCCTGACATACAGATGTCAGATACAGAATAACAACAACGTTTGGCAACAGGGAGCACTTAACAAACCCCCATTGGGTAGAGTGACATCTCATCCCATTATGTAGGTTGTATGCGATACAGAGCATAGCCAGAGCATGTGGAGGCTGGAGTTGTGGGGGGAATTCAGCTCAGCACACTTAAGTGCGTGTTTGAGATGGAAGGTCTTAAAGGTCTCACATTATACCACCAGGTGTGTTTGATTAGCCATTACAAGCCACTAAAACGCCCATTGGTGATGTCAGAAGAGGCAGAATTTCAAAACGGCTTGTAATGGCTGATCACATTCACACTGGTGGTATAATATTGGGCCTCAGTGTACGAGCGTTTCATTGGACTGCGATAGCTGTCAGCTGATAAAGGTTGCATGACTAGAGTGTCCCACCAGAACTGGCTACGCCAAAGAAACAAACTTGTTTATTGCTTGATTATTGTTGCTCCAGTGAAACATTTACTCGCTTGTTTCAAAAGTAAAGTGAACATATGCAATATTGTTTCCCCCCCATAATAAATTCAAACAGCAGGAAATGTTATGAAACACACAATGGTGTTTCAGATCGCAACTATCTGAAGTGTTCTCAAAACAGAACAGACTTTGAATCTTTCCTTTACGTTCCCCTTCTGTTTCAGTTCTAGTGTTCAGACCAGTACCTAGGAGCTTAGGTCATCTGCAAAGCCATCTTTCAATTGGGATACCGATTGAGATCATATTCAGCATTACTCAGATTAGTTGATAGTAGAGGTTGGGGTAGAGGTATGCAGAAAGACCATGGTTACGGTAGGCAATCACATTCACTTGGACTGCTTTTAGCCTTTTTTTATTTCAATTCAAACAAACTACGACAGCCAGAAAAAGACATCACAACATCCTTTAGGAAGAAGATCATGGCAAAATGTTAAAAATCGGTTATAGTGCAACCTTTTATTACGCTTACTCTAGAAATTAACAAAGATTTCTATACAACATTTTTCAGGAGCCTACAATAGGCAATGTTCATGTGTATAAAAACCTAACTCTCCTCCTGGTTATATTAGCTTATGTTCATATTCAATATCATATTGCTCATCTACCGTCGTCGTGTACCCAGGTCTCTTGTGGAATCAGAAACAAAACCTCAGCTCAGGAAGATCCAAATGACAGAAATAACATTACTATCGATTTCCAAAAATCGACGGTACACTCCAAAAGTCTACAATTAGGTCCACAACCTCAAGCCAGAAGTATTCAGATCAACAAATAGTATATTGTTATGTATTTATCTTTTCACTGGTCCAGTTTCTTCTGGGCGGATTAGTGCCACAAATATTGCATCAGTCATGACTTTCAGTTTACTAGTTTCAGTTTACTGGTCGGTTCTGTGGAACCGACTGGGTACATGAAAACGTCCCTCAAAAATATCAGCAGCAGAGATGTCAATAAATGGAGAGCAAATCAACAAATCAACCGTATATTACACAACAAAATAGTCAGTTTAATTTAAAACTTGAAGTCCGGTGCGATCTAATCCTGTGATGAAATGCGACCGGGTGAGCTTGAGGAGACCGAATCATAAGGCCTGGGGTTGTGCAATGATTTGAGGCAGGTGTCCGGTTCAGCCAGGGGGTGGGGCTCGATAAACGGCCGCTCCAGCCCTACTTGTACATGGCGTTGAAGGCTCGTCCAATGATCAGTCTCCGGACCTCACTCGTGCCGGCGCCGATTTCGTACAACTTGGCGTCTCTGAGGAAGCGGCCCATTGGGTAGTCGTTGATGTAGCCGTTCCCGCCTGGCCAGAAGAAGAGGCACCGTTGGTGAAAACATGAATCAAATGAACGTCTAGTTTTCAGCACATTTTGAAGCAGTCCACTTTAATAAAAATGTTAAATGCTTCTACATTTTGTGTTTATGTTTCTACACCCTAGACACTAAATTCTCAAAAATTAAAACTAAAATAATAAATATTTAAAAACCCAACATTCTTTTACACATATAACACCGTTTCAGTTTTATCAACATCATATTTTCTTTTCATAAAGAGTAGGCTGGTTTTAGTGATCCCTTGCCCATTCTCCCAGTCGTCACTTTAAGGAGCTTACCAAGACACTGAATGCCATCCAATGCAACCTGAGTCGCATTCTCAGCACAATACAAGATCACTCCAGCGCAGTCCTGCAAGGACAGTCAAATCAATACCATTACTGGATGCATCGAGGAATTACATGTACATAAATACATATTCACACAGTCATGCACTGGGACTTCAACAAATGTCAATGCCATGTTCTGTTTACATTTTCAGTGGTTACAGATCCTAGTCCCAAATGTACGGAAGATGGTAAATTTGCCAATGATGCAAGTAATGTGAAGAGCAACAAGCAAATGCTAAGTATTTGTGTTTGATTAAACCCTGAAGTATGCCCTCACCATGGCGCTGAAGTGTCCTTGGTCACAAGCTCGGGCCACGTTGTAGAGGTACTGCCGACAGGAGCTTAACCGCGTGTACATGTCCGCCATCTTTCCTTGCATTAACTGAAAATAGAAAACTTGGCAATAAATGTATGGTACATCCAATCTAAATGGGATCCTTGTGAAGAATGCAAAACATATAAGGCAGGTCTGAAGTGGATACTTGAAAATGTCCGATCTTCTGCCCAAATGCCTCCCTGACGTGGAGGTAAGGAACAGAAAAGTCCAAGACCGCTTGCATGATGCTGGGAAAAGTCATGGAAAATAGCACAAAAGTCACACACACACACTTACACACAGTACACGTTACAGATGGCACAAGATCAGTCATGGGCTCACCCGATTGGTCCTGCTGCGAGTACGAGTCTCTCTATGTCCAGGCCACTCATCATCACATACACGCCTTTGTTAAGAGGCCCAAGGATGTTTTTCTCTGAAAAAAACAGGAGCATGGTTACAAATCAGACGGCTAGGTATGCATCAAGATCATGGTTTTGTGTTTGGGAAATACACTCCCATGCCGTTTCATTCTCCACTGCATTTCAACTCTTTAGATTAGAGCTCATCAAAGGAGACCGAGAACAACTGGGGGCGGACACACACACCTGGAACCTTGCAGTCTTCAAAGAGCAGCTCACAGGTGTTGGATCCCCTCATGCCCAGCTTGTCCAACTTTTGCGCTGTGGAGAAACCTGGCATGCCCTGTAACACACACACACACACACACACACACACACACACACACACACACACACACACACACACACACACACACACACACACACACACACACACACACACACACACACACACACACACACACGTTGAGCTTCAGCACTACGAGCAAGAGGTGATGATAATACACATTTGTAGTTCATGTTGGTAGAAGATGTTAATTTACAGTTCATTAATTTATTTATTTAGAAAAAAGTATCCAAGGTCACAATAAAAAAGCGAATGAGTATAGAAGAAAATGAAAGTAATTCAAACAGTTGTATTAAGTTTCAATTAAGTTTCCCCATCTAGTTCAAACAAACCATTTAATTAAGTTAGTTGCACTGTGTAGAATTTAGTGGCCTCTAGCAGAACGTACTTTAGAAATGGAATATAATATTCAGAAGAATCCTTTCATTCGTTCATAATCCTATGAAAATAGGAAAAAATTGTTTTCGTCTCCTTAGAATAAGCCCTTTATATCTAGATAGAAGTGGGATTTCTTCAACAGAGGCCGCCATGTTCCACAGTAGCCCAGGACGGACAAATGGTAGTAGTAAACCGCTACCACAATGCGGAACATTTAACAACCGTGATTGCTATCTTGATTGTAAGCTATTACCAATGGTTCAACAGACTAAGGGTGCACTCACACTAGGCCATCTGGCCGTGGCCGTTGGCCGTTTTCACACCTAACCGTGCTCAACTGGCTCCATTGTTCTCTGGGCTGCACTCACACTAGGCCATCTGGCCGTGGCCGTTGGCCGTCGCAACTGTGGCCTGGCCACGGTAGGCTCTTGTACATACGTCATCACGTCGTAACACGTAATCACCAAGCACAGAGAACACAGTTCGCACTTTGCTGAGTCTGTTGGTTATCGTCTGCCCAAATGGCTGACAGACACTCAGCTTCTCTATGGGACCAACGTGAACCAACAGTTGAACCGCTTGACGCCATGTTTACTATTTAATGGGAAAGATGGCTCGTCGCCTTTATTATGTCCATGGTCGCCGTATGGACTACACGTCATCCAGCTCAGGTTGCGTAGGCGTGCGTGTGCGCGTGTCGGCTCATTAGCATCTGTACCGTGGCGGCCCGTACCGTAGCAGCACACCTCTCCCAAGTGGGCAAGTTGGCCTGGCCTGGCCAGACTGGCCAGGCCAGACTGGCCACACTCACACTGGCAGATTTGAGCACGGTTGGGTGTGAAAACGGCCACGGCCACGGCCAGATGGCCTAGTGTGAGTGCACCCTCAATAACTACCAATTTATACATCTATCCAGAAACCTTGGCTATTCAATGCATTTATAGATTAGAACATCATTTTTGAAGTACCTACTGACACCTTTCAGGCCTCCATAGCTTCTCCTACATCGTTGGAAATTGATGGGTGAGGGAGGTGAAGGGGTAGTGGTCATTCGGTTGCTTGCAACCTAAAAACTCCCACTAGATGCCACTAAAGCCTAAAAACTGCACCTTTAAACTACATTTAATTAAAAACAATGCATGGCAGGCCTCTTTTGATTATTCTGCGACGTTTTGCTCTGGAAGTGTTGATACCTTTTCAATGATGAAGGCTGTGATGCCTTTCTGATGTGCTGATGGGTTCGTCTTCCCATAGACGATGAGCACGTCTGCGTCCGGCCCGTTTGTGATCCAAAACTTGTTGCCGTTTAAAACGTAGTAGTCACCTGAGAAACATCGGACACACAAGCACAAGAAGAGTTAGGAAACACTACATGAACATCTAATTAAAGTAGTTTCTTTGTGGGCATCTGAAATGTACATAGAATGGCATTGGGATGGAAAGCAATACACTGCTTGAGCCCAACTGCAACTTTTGAACACATATGTTACAAAATCATAAGTAACAATAGTAATAATTAATTAAGTAATATTTACTTTAATCCCATCTCTCTTCAGCTCTACGAATGTTTGATGGCAGTTATCCCGAGAGGTAACTCGTTTGGGAATAGTTTACTCATATACACAATAGGGGAATCCTCCTATATACACTAAATTCACAATTTTGTATGATTTGAAAGAGAATAGGGAATCGAAACAGCTGGCGAGATGCATGTTGGAATTGTACAAATATATTTTCAGAGCTATAAAGGAGTGTTTTTCTCCATGCACAACTCTGGGTGTGCATCCAAACATCCACTTAGCTGAGGTGATGAGACTTTGAAGACCCACCTTTCTTCTCAGCTTTCAGCTTCATGGACACGACGTCGGAGCCGGCGTTGGGCTCGCTCATAGCCAAGGCCCCTACATGCTCTCCTGTCACCAGCTGTCAGTAATAACAAAACGATTGGAAACAGCTGGAACAGGGAAGACCCTCCACTAGCCGTTTGCAAGATATACTGTATCCCCCATCGGGGACAGGATTAGCCTACTGAGGTAAAAATTGCGATTTACAATGAATTGTGTAGCCCTGACCTGTGTACACAATAGCACCCTTGATGAGAATGGTTAATACCCAGACAAATGGAGGCTGACCTTAGGCATATACTTCTCCTTCTGCTCCTCGTTGCCATGGCGCACCAGCTGATTGACACAGAGGTTGGAGTGGGCGCCGTAACTTAGAGCTATGGCTGCAGACACCCGGGACATCTCCTCGATCACAATGACGTGCTCCAGGTACCCCAGCCCGGTTCCCCCGTACTCCACTGAAAACAAGCACAGCGTGAAGCAGTCGCCGATCACAGACCAACCCAGTTTCTCTCCCCTCTCTCCAAATACCTGGAGCAGTGATTCCGAGTAAACCCATCTCCCCCATGTCTTTCCAGTATTCCTGGTGATAGAATGTAAGTTGATAACATTAATTAACAGAGAAAATGCTCAATATCTGGTATAGTGCTACTCTCAGGTTACAAATAATGATACTACGTTTAATATTAGAGGCAAGGTCATTACTTACTCGCATTCCAGCAAATTCGTTTTTCTTGTCGATTTCGTCTGCATAAGGGGCTAGCTTTTCTGCCAAAAATTTTCGAACCGAATTTCGAAGCTGTGCAGAAAAACAAGCAAAATATGTAATGTCAATAACTACTACCACTATGTGAAACGACATACCATATACCTATAAGAGGTAGGGTACATATTTTATCCATTGCCACATTATCACATTGTGACCTCGGACCTCCTTCCTGAAGCTATTGCTTCTTGAATGCGTCCAACAACGCAATAACAAACAATCATTCACAACATTGAGACTTAGATGTAATAAATTCGGTCAGGGGTCACGTCTCCCTACGCATGACAACGTAAGCTCTTGGACAACAGTTCCCCCAATTGCAAACCCATTTTCCCGAAAGAAAGAACTGAACCAAGAGTTCATAAGCAGGTCGCTACACACATGTCTGCATTGAGCTGCAAAAAGCGGCGTTACTGCAACCCTCTGACCGCGGCTCGCCTGCTAACCTGGATCTGATCTTCGGTCAGTCCATTCACCACGTCGTCCAACGCCATGGCGGAACCGGAGCATCCTCTTCTCGCAAGAGCGGGGACTGAAAGTCTCGACCCAAGACGGGAGAGGCTTCGTAGGGCAAACATGTCTCCGGCCTGTAGAGCGACAGTAGTACGGTGGGCCGAACAGAAGTCAAGTCGTTTGATAACACAACTCGTCGTCACTTGCCCTCCGGTTGTTCTGCTGGCCACGCCCACATCTCTATACGTCATCCAAAAAAATAAATGTTATTGTCTTCGTTTTTTTTTGGAAGTTAACTCCCATCTTATCGGTAGATGACTGCCCCCCACTGGATTGGCGGGTGGATCATGGGATCCTCCAAAAGTTCCTTATTTTCTGATAAACTTAGTTGCTCAAAAGTTTATTTTTTCTAATAAACAAAATATATGCTGGTATAAAGCCATACGCCTCTTTAAATAAGTTTTAGTTCCGAGGAATGTGCATTTTGTCATTCTTATTAAATTAAAACTATAGCCTGAGGTATTTATTCGCTAAAAAAATTTACCTTTTTAATGTCTAAAAGCCCGGTTTTCAAAAGGCACGCCATTCTGTATCGCATAAAAGATGTGTCCCCGTGCTTTTTATCCTTATGAAGAAGAAAAAATGCTCAATCGATTTGCTCTGAAAAGGCCAATGGCAATTCAGATCTCTCCAGCAGGGGTCAGTAAATAGGCGCATATTGTCCTGGCCAGCCCGCTCTGAGTAGAGTGCACCTCTGTGGTTCAGGGTTACAATGAAACCATCCTGCTGGACCACAATGAAACCCGGTTCTTTTTTATTAAAAAACACTAACCAATATTGTTCCGCCTATTGCTATAATCTGTTGCAATATTTTCGGTGCCAAAGGCAACATAGACCTACAAGACTTAGTCACAGAAGGACATGTGAAGAGAAAAATAACATTTAATCTAAATTGGTGAAATATTATTTCCACTTCAGGTCATTCAAAAGATATCTTGCATTAACTATATTTAATAGTCTGGTTTTGGACAGAGAACTGCTTAAGTTTCCCAGCGAGGTCTGTGTATATTGTTGTGGTCGGGTGGAAAAGCCAAAAGGCCCTAATGTACAGAAGCAGAATGAGGAAGTAACGACATAATTCAGTAAACTAGTTGCTTTTACTTAGTCAGGAAGCGAAAAAGTGAATTGAAATACGGAAGACTCCTACAGCCAACCACGCACAGTGCGTGTAGGCTGGCCCATAGCCCGCCGGGGGGAGGAGGAGGAGGGGGGGGGGGGGGGGGACCAGAGCAGACGGGGCCGGATCAGACAGGGGGTCCCCCAGCGCTTTCCAGCAGCGCACCAATCCTCAGCTAGGAACGGCTCGGTCGGAGGTTTCAGTCCGGGGAATCGACCAAAATAGGGCTAATGGCTCGCTGCGGAGCCCCGACGGAATACCCAAACGTAGACTTTTACGCTTGAACTCACTGAGCATGTCCACGTTTGACAGGACGCGGGAACACTCTGCATAATTACTTTCTGAGTACCCACTCGCGGTGGACCGATCGACCGAATGCCGAAGCAGCAACGGAGACGGACCTCGAAGGAGGCTGTGGCGGGGATCAGCAACGACGGCTCCCGTCTGGAGCGCAAGCAATGCGGTAAGTCCACCGAGGTTTGCAATGAACTCCAAAGTGAAACAGCAACAGCTCAGTGTCAGAGGAAGGCAGCACGCCGCTCTCCCCCGTCCGCCGCTCCGCCCTCAGCCCCCACTGAGCGCACAGAGGAGCGCCGGGTGCCGCAGGTGACCATCACCCCAGAGGGGTGCGGCGCCTCCCGGGAGATGCAACAGGGCGACTGGGACGAGGTGGTGGAGGGGCCGCTGAGGAGGAAACTCTCCAACTCCTCCATCTCGTCGACGGGTTCCTCCTTGGTGGAGTCGGAGGATGACATCCTGAGTGACAGCGAGAGCAAAGGCATCATCACGTTGGAGCACCTTGGTGGAGTGGAGAGCGGCGAGGTGAGTCGAGCGGCTCTGCTCCAACGAAGTCAATCCGAATAAAAATAAGTGCATATCTTCATAATAAATATAGGAACCATATTCATTTGTCTATAGATTCATACCTAAGGCTTTTTGACCTTAAAAAACTAAAGCCTTTAAACATGGCAGCCAAAATTTGGGAACGGTTTGCAAACTTGAGACATTTCCTTTATGTCTCCCAGCATTCATGACTGACTCCATATCAATATGACTCAACGGGACTTATCTGTTGTGACCCGCCTGTGTGATTGTGTTGCTAGATTAGGTACACTTTAACATTACATTGTGCACCTTGAGAATAGGGAGATCCCGGAAAGCATTGAAACAGTTGAGTTCAGCTGTTACAGACCAAAACACTGACATGAACCTAAAGTAGTGAAGACTGCTGAGGCAGAGGGAAGTTTGTAGGTACTTGGATATTTACTGGAACTATTGCCCTACATGCGCAGAATGAATAATTTTGTTGTGCTTTATTCCAAAGAGCTAGCTCCCCTTTCTTGTCTGCATCAAAAGACACCAAACGTCTGAAAGGTTGTTCTCAGATGTTACTGTCACGGAGCCAACGCAGCAACAGACTTCTCGGGGCAGAATCAACATCTTGATAAAGCGGATCTCCCTAAGCACACATCGCCGGAGCGAAGGCTCGGCCTTTGAATCAATACACCTTCAGGGTGGACCTGTTTGACTTCGGCATTCTTGCCTGATAAATACGCCTTTGAGGTGGTCTGATCAACAGTGTGAATGACCAGCTTGGTCTTTCACCTTTCAGTATCTTGCATCGAGGTTTAGATGTTTAACAGAGTTACTGAATTTAGAAGTTAAGTAGAGTTACTGAATTTAGAAGTGAAATAGTAACTGAATTGAGAAGTTAAATAGAGTTACTGAATTTAATACCGAATTTAGATGTTAAAAAGAGTTACTAAATTGAATACTGAATTTAGAAGTTAAATAGAGTTACTGAATTTAGAAGTTAAGTAGAGTTACTGAATTTAGAATTTAAATAGTTACAGAATTGAGAAGTTAAATAGAGTTACTGAATTGAATACTGAATTTATAAGTTAAATAGTTCCTGGATTTGATTTGACTAAAGCAACAGAAGAGCAGACTCTGCAAACTCAACTTATTTGTTCCCTCCTGTCTCTTTTGATTGCATCTTACTATACTCCGAAAATTAGTTTTTACTACTTGCCTTTTAGTTCATTGACTAACTGAAAGGACAGTTTTAGTTTGAGGGCTTCTTCTCTGTTTATCCGTGTTGCGCATAAGGTGCATTGATAAATTCTGTCTTATCAGAATTTATCAATGCTTCAAGGTGAACACATGAATCATTCAACATAGGGATTGGGGGTCTTACAGCTACAGAAATTCAACCTGAGTTTGGGACTAGTAGACGTTGAGTCTTCATGGTTCTGCAGATCATCGTGCGCTTTTCCATACAAGGTATTCTGCTGTCACTCTACTTTAAACAGACTGAGTACGCATTGCTCTTAAGTGTGTCTGTGTGTGTCTATGTGCATACGTATGTGTGTGTGTGTGCATTTGTTTGTGTGAATACATTTGCTTGTGTGTGAGTGTGTGCATACGTGTGTGTATGTGTTTGTGCACATGTGTGTGTGCGTGCGTGCATACATGTGTGTGTGTGTGTTTGTGTGCATGCGTATGTGCATGCGTGTGTGCATACGCGTGTGTGTGTGCATATGAGCTAGTGTGTGTGTGTGTGTGTGTGAGTTTGTGCACACGTTATTAAGCCTTCTAAGCTTAACGGTTACTCAGACGTACCTCTACGTTGTGTGCATTAAATCATGGATGCTAGGTTATTCGCTGACTGAAAGAAGCCGTCTTTGAACCCAGCTGAAGCCAGGCGGCCGGCCCACGCGTTCACCACGCAGCCCGAGACCTATCTTAAGTGTCATCACGCCTCGTCCTTTGACATTTAACAAACCACCGCTTCAGGAAGTCAAAAGTGTTTATGCAGGCGAACATTAGAAAGAGGTCATTTCAGCTATTCTTCTAACCAAGTGATTCACCGAAAAACATTACTCCCAGGAACACACAAAACAGAACTTTCCAGAGGTGAACAGTGACATGGTATGAAAATGAGCCCTAATGCATAAAGAAGTTTAACTCACAGCGGCAAGAAGGCCGCTGCTCATTGGCCACAAGTGGACCCCTGATGCCCCCCTCAGCTGTCTGAAACCCCCGCCCCGTTGGCTCGCGAGGGGGGCGGAAGGTGTAAGGTGGAGTGTGTTTGCTACATGTCCACCCCTCCACCAAACAGAGGGACAGACCTCGATCAAGAAGCAGAATAACATGCGTTCATCTTTCACGAGCTGATGCTAAACATGAAGACCTCCGAGGCCAGCTCTCTGAGGATTCTCTTTGCTCATTTGAATATTTTCCGATGTCAGCGCAGAGCATTGCTGTGAGAAGCACGGGTTGGGTACATAAGACCTTCTGCTGTTAGGCTTGACTACCCAAGACTCACCCAACCATGAGTAAACTCAGCCTCCCTAAGGCATGACTCATTAAGCAAAGCCCAGTCTAGCCGGAACCAGTTCAGCTGAGACTCCACCACACCCCTGCTGCTGGTAAACTATTAGTATGATGAAGTAGATGATAACAATTACGGAGATGATTAAGATGATGATGATTATTATAATGAATATAATTAGTAGTTGTAGCTGCCTGACATCACCAGACAAATTCCAAATGCGTACGAGTCGGGAACCTCTCTTTGATTTTGATTTTCATGGGTTCTATCACAAAACGCAGACCAAAACGCCTCCGTACGCAATTGGACGGACCCTCAACCAATCAACATCGAAACGTGTAACACATCAGCGGTAGCCATTTTGGTTGTTTATGAAAATGCCTCAACAACGCTCCCATTGGACGTTCCTCTGGTCAGTCATCTTCTGGAACCCGCCTCTTATAAGGGGCCGCTTGTACAAATAGTAATTATATATTTTTTTATAGTTAATTAAGCAATCATTCACTGAACAAGAAGTCTGTATCAGATTATGGTCAACACATTGTCGTTGCATTCAAAACAAATCCGATTGTCTCATTAGGCGGCCTGAGCTGATAAGGTATCGGTGAGCGAGTTAATGATTCAACGAGAGGTCAACACGCGGCGGGCCGTGGGAGTACGCCGCCGCTGGGTATTGTGGGTAAACAGGCCAGCAGGCGGGCTGCCACACTGCGCCTAGCAGCCCGCATCGTCCTGACATTCAAACACCGGAGTGGGAAGGACTTGTTGACTTGACCAGCACCGCCCCTACCCTCCTCACTTGGGTGAAGTGTAAACAAACCCTGCAGGCACGTGCACGAGCCCACGTGCACGAGCCCACGTGCACAAGCCCACGTGCACGAGCCCCTGTGCAAGAGCCCTCGCGAGAGAGCCCAGGGCCGCTGCCCTGGAGCTGACTTCCTGTTTCAATCACGGCACACGACGGAACATAATGACCTCTTCCTAGCCATTAGTCATCCTCTCCGCAGCCCCCAGCCTCTAGGAATAGAAACACCTCTATACACACACACGCACGCCCAGACGCACAAACACACACACTCACACTCACACACGCAGTCAACCCAACGCACACCCACACACAGACAAAGACGCACAAACACACACACAGACATAGACGCACAAACACACAGACACGCAGTCAACCCAACACACACCCACACACCCACCCCCCCACACATACACAAACACACACAAAGGCACACACAACCACACACACAACCACAGACGCGTTGAGGCGCTGAAGGGAAAGCGCTGATTGGTTCTGCCTCCCCAAAGGTTCCTCCTCTCTTGGCACGCCGCCCCGAGTGCTGCTCGCGCTCACGATGTGGGAAGCTCTGCTCTCGGTGTACTGTGAAACCTCCAAGCTGTCACCCTGTGTATGCCCCGAGAGAGAGAGAGAGAGAGAGAGAGAGAGAGAGAGAGAGAGAGAGAGAGAGAGAGAGAGAGAGAGAGAGAGAGAGAGAGAGAGAGAGAGAGAGAGAGAGAGAGAGAGAGAGAGAGAGAGAGAGAGAGGCAGAGATTGTGTGTGTGAGAGAATGATAGAAAATAAAAGGGAAATAGATTTTAAACAGAATGAAAGATAAGAAAGATATTGTGAATGAAAGTGGAAAAGTGAGAGAAATAAAGATACAGAAAGTGAAAGAAAGAAGAAAGAGGGAGAGACAGGAAGATGGAGGGAATAATGAAGGGAATAAGTGAACGTAGAGATGGAGGGAAACAGCTGCTTTACTGCTGGTCTCTGAGCAGAACGTGACCTTGCCACTGCGTCTCGCCCGTAATGCGGAAAAGGGAGTTTTAGATTGTAGATATCTGTTCCCACAGACACGACATTTCAGTCACATTCAGATCTTTATCCATTAGTCTGACCCCTGTTTAACCATCCTGCTCAGCAGTAAACACGGAACTGCCTTCTTCTGTTGAGCCTGCTGAGTCAGCCCTCTGATGGGTTTGGTTCCTGTCTCCATTTACTGCACCTCATTGACTGAGGTCATCGTCCACCTCTTTAACCACCTGACCCCCTGTGGGTCGGTCCTGTTTTGGAAGACTTTTATTATTTTATACTTTTATTTTACAGCTTGACCATGGGCAGATACAGGCAGCAAAGTTGTACATGATTCTTAGAGGGAAACTCTCACATTGGCTGGGGTTGATGTCAGTCATGGCGGGAGATTCCGAGTTAAATTGCAATACACAAGGGGGAAGTTGACATTTCTGCAAGGCTGGCAGACCGTTGGAGGAATCTATACAGCCAAGGAGTCAGTTGATCCTCACCATCAGACTTTGTGGCTTCAGTGGGAATGCAAATGTAAACTGCTGTAACACTTGATTTATAAATTAACAATTAGAGAGAGGAAGGGAGGTATCTCTCGGAGTCTAGGTCTAAAGAAATGCCTTTTCAATTGAATAGTAATTATATAAAAAAGGTTTATATAACTTATGTATATAATTGTATATTATAGTTAGGAATAATATTTGAATATGACGTATCGATGTGTTGTGTTGAGTAGTATTCAGCTGTATGACATCGTGTCCTGCCCTGTCTAGCATACCAAGTCCTGGTGGAAGCTGAAGACTGTGGTCAACTGGCCCTTCGTCGCCAGTCAGAGGAAACGCCTCAACTGGGTGCAGCTTGCTGGACACAAAGGTAAGACCCGGCTCATTTCAAACATAATATAAGAATGATAACATTAAATGATATAGTGCGATTCATATCAAGATACCTCAAAGCTATATCTCAAGATATCTAACACTGCTGAATAACGCTAAGTATCACTGCTGAGTAACGCTGAGTTACACTGCTGAATAACGCTGAGTAAACCTGAGTAACACTGCTGAGTAACGCTGATCAACGCTGAGTAACACTGAGTATCACTGCTGAGTAACGCTGAGTAACACTGCTGAGTAACACTGCTGAGTAACACTGAGTAATGCTGAGTAAACCTGAGTAACACTGCTGAGTAAACCTGAGTAACACTGCTGAGTAATACTGCTGAGTAACACTGCTGAGTAATACTGCTGAGTAACACTGCTGAGTAATGCTAAGTAACACTGCTGAGTAATACTGCTGAGTATCACTGAGTAACGAAGAGTAACACTGCTGAGTAACGCTGACTAATGAAGAGTAACGCTGAGTAACGCTGCTGAGTAACGAAGGGTTACGCTGCTGAGTAACACTGCTGAGTAACGCTGAGTAACACTGCTTAGTAACACTGAGAAACGAAGGGTTACGCTGCTGAGTAACACTGCTGAGTAACGCTGAGTAACACTGCTATAGTAACGCTGAGTAACGCTGCTGAGCAACACTGAGTAACACTGCTGAGTAACGCTGAGTAACACTGCTTAGTAACGCTGAGTAACGCTGCTGAGTAACACTGCTGAGTAACACTGCTGAGTAACGCTGCTGAGTAAAGCTGACTAACGAAGAGTATCACTAAGTAACGCTGAGTAACACTAAGTAACAATTGAGTAGCGAGTGTGTAACTGAGTGACACTGCTTCACTTTGCTCCAAAGGGAACTTCAAGGCAGCTGGCGAGGGCAGCATCCTGAAGAAGTTCTCGGAGAACGAGAAGCAGTGCTTCGAGCGGCTGAGCGGAGACGCACTCCAACCCTTCGTTCCCCAGTTCCTGGGGGTCGTGGAGAAGGACGGAGAGTCCTTCTTGCACATGACGGACCTGCTGGCGACCTTTGACCTCCCCAACGTCATGGACTGCAAAATGGGAATAAGGTGAAAGAGAAGAATTGTGTGTGTTTTATTATTAATTGTGTGTGTTCTATTATTAATAGTGAGACAGCTGCCTCAGCCCATGAGCCTACACTGTTTCATTTAAGAACAAATCTCGATGTAGGTGCTCTTTTCAGGTTTTCTGGTTTAGACAAGACCAGACCAGTTCCCAACTGGTCTAGACTAATGACCTCCATGTGTCATCAGTCATTGAGTCAATACCAAAAAAAATAAAGAATTTTTGGGTCTTGCAGTTATAAACAATCCTAATATTATACTAATATTGCAGTTATAAACTATCCCTTCATGACCTGTTAAAAACGTAGAGTAAACAAAAAGCTGAACCTATTGGGGGTTAAATCACTGAAATAATAGAAGCCATTGAATAATAAATTAACATTTAAATATTTGTTCATTCATTGGCTTCTTTCTAAAGGTAACCAGGTGAGAATCACCGGTTTAGACCTTTTATATGATCTGTAGTGCTGTTAGGATGCTTTAGGATGCTAATGTTTTATCTATCTATCTAATACATACTCACTCAGCCACAACAACATCAACATTTCGACACACCTCGGTTTACAGTGTCTAATTGCTAGCAGTACGAGGGTGCTAACGTATAGAGCAACGGGGAGAGGGCACACGCTGCAGCCCCGCTTGAGGTACATGCGGTCGCGGGCTAATAACAGAACAATGCTGTGTGGAACACCTGCTGTAACTGTTGACTTCCTGTCTCAGCAGGCAGGGTGCCCTGCCCCCCACACACAATAACACACGCACACACGCACACACACACACACATAGCCACACACACAAACAATTTTACCGAACACACACGCACCCACAGAAACACACCAAATACACATGTAGACACACGCGCACACACACACACACACACACACCTAAACAGACAAACCGACAACCACACACATACATGCATTATGCATCAACGCGCAGACACACAAAAGATAACACAAAGATGTGCTCACATTTACACACATAAACACCCACCTTCACACACACAAGCACGCTTTAAACACACTAACATAGACACACACAGACAGGCACAGATGCACATTCACACTCAAACACACGTGCACGCCCGCAGGGAAACACTGTGTGTGTGTGATTGGTGTGGCTGTTGTGCAGCACATGCAGATGTGTAGGTTCATCCGGCCGCTGGCTCAGAGAGCAGGGTGTCCCTGGAGACTCCCAGCGACGTGTAGGTTGCATAACTTGCAGTACAGTCACATGCGGCCACCAACACACTCACAGCAGGACTGTAAAACGCTGCGTTTGAGGACGTTTCCTCTGCACATGAAACTAACCCTCCCGCTCCAGGAAAGAGGAAGTTGAGAACTCAGAGAGCGACACATAATTTTTTCTGTTTATGAACCGTACGAGTTGAACTAGCTGGCAGAGTAAAAAACACATTAGACCATCGACTGTATTTCTGTATGATCTTACACGATAATACCTAACGGCCCGTCAGATCAATGTTCTTTGCAACGGAAAGGGTTGCTTTTCTTTCTCCATAATATATACAGTAAATACACTCCATATACATTCACAGGTACTGAGCCCCCTACTGTTAACAACCTTCTGCTCGCACCCTTGTGCTAGTTGCTAGCAACCTACTGTGTGCACCCATCTGTTAGCACCCTTCTGTCAGCACCCTTCTGCTAGCACCCTACTGCGAGCACCCTTCTTTAAGCACCCTTCTGGCAGCACCCTTCTGTCAGCACCCTTCTGCTAGCACTCTTCTGCTAGCACCGCACTGTTAGCACTCCTCTGCTAGCACTCTTCTGCTAGCACTCTTCTGCTAGCATCGCACTGTTAGCATCCATTCTTATCCATAGCTTCAGTTTTTCCTACGATGCCAAATGGTAGACATCCAAAATACTCACTGACCATACTTACTGACTAGAAAAGTAAAAAAACACAAAGAAATAAAAAAACAAGAAATAAAGAAATCAATCAATCAACCGACCAATCCGTCATCAATTACCTGAGTGTGTTGCGTGTCAGGACGTACCTGGAGGAGGAGCTGGTGCGGGCCCGGGACCGGCCCAAGCTGAGGAAGGACCTGTATGAGAAGATGGTAGAGGTGGACGGCCAGGGGCCCACGGCGCTGGAGCATGCCCAGAAGGGCGTCACCAAGCCCCGCTACATGCAGTGGAGGGAGACCATGAGCTCCACACACACCCTGGGCTTCAGGATAGAGGGCATCAAGGTCACACACACACACACAAACACGAACGCACACGCACGAATACTCAGATACATCCGTGCACATACACACACGTTCACACACACACACACACACACACAGAAAACACACACACACACACACAAATGCACAAACACACTCGCACGCACTCAGAGACACACGTGCACATACACACACGTTCCCAACTTTAGCCAATTTGTTAGAGTAATGATAACTATTTATTAAATTCATATAACTTTTAATTGAACACTTATGCCAACAGCATCCTGACAATACAGCAACGATAACCACCAACAGCCCCTGTGTAGATTGTAGTTCAGGGCACTAGCCCGACCATGGCTGTGGTCCGCTGACTTGTTTGTCTCTGTAGAAAGCAGATGGGACGTGCAGAACAGACTTCAAGAAGACGCACAACCAGCAGGACGTCACCGCAGTCTTCAGGGACTTTGTGGAGGAAGACGACAGTATTGTAGTGCGTTTCGCCTGCTGCTCCCCACCACGCTAAACACCTCAGGGTGCCTCACGTATTTACCTGGAATCCCAGAACACACTCAGGCCAGAAAAACCCGTCACTCAGCAGAACCTCGCGTTCACTGATCAGCCAATCGTAGGAAAGTTCTTATCCCTTAAACCGTCTGGTGATTAACAGAAGACCGCCTTACACTGTTTGAATTGTTAGGCAAACTTTAACAAGAACACGTCATATTTGACAGGGAATGACAGTACATGTGCACACCCAGACCTGTGATTGAGTTTGGGATTATGCAAAGGAGCCAGCTGCTTAAACTAGCACTGGGAGAAACGACTGGGAAAAGATTACTAGTAGGACTGTGGGAGCAAACCGCAGCAACACAGCCAAGCAATTCGAAGTAGGTTTTTTTTTTCAAACTGTTCTTAGTTTTTATCTGAATCTTTCTATTTTTCCACTGTGTCCCACAGAGGAGCTACCTGGGCCGTCTGGCTGAGATCCAGCAGGTCTTGCAGACCTCAGAGTTCTTCAAGAGACACGAGGTGAGGAAAAAGGGTGGGCAGTGGATGACATGCAAGACTGAGGTCACCAGCAAAACCTGGTTTCCATTAGTGAGATTAGTCTAAGAACAACTGTTAGACAATCCAAGACTCATCTGTCAATTAAATTTGTTTTCAATAACATGCCAAGATGAGTATTCTCAATTATTTCTGTAACCCAACTCACATATACTCTCTGCTGCTGTAAAATAAATGAATGATTGATGAAGGGATTTAATTCTCTCTCTCTCTCTCTCTCTCTCTCTCTCTCTCTCTCTCTCTCTCTCTCTCTCTCTCTCTCTCTCTCTCTCTCTCTCTCTCTCTCTCTCTCTCTCTCTCTCTCTCTCTCTCTCTCTCTCTCTCTCTCTCTCTCTCTCTCTCTTTAAGGTCGTGGGCAGCTCTCTCTTGTTCATCCACGACCACACGGGCCGTGCCGAGGTTTGGCTCATCGACTTCGGGAAGACCTCGGCTCTACCGGAGGGCCAGATGTTGAGCCACGCCGTGCCCTGGCAGGAGGGCAACCGGGAGGACGGCTACCTGTGGGGGCTGGAGAACCTGGTCCAGCTCCTGGAGGCCGTGGACTGCGGGCCCCCCGGGGAGGAGACCCGGGCGTCCCCAGGGGAGGAGACCCGGGGGTCGGGGGCCGGCGAGCCAGCGAGCTCCTTCCTGGACCCAGACGCTCAGTGACTCTGGAGGACGAGACCCAAACGCGCATGGGAGGGAACCCTGTACTCAAGATGTGGGAGGTGTTCTGGAAGGTTCTGGGAGGTGTTCTAGAAGGTTCTGGGGTGTTCAGGAAGGTTCTGGGAGGTGTTCTGGAAAGTTCTGGGAGTTGTTCTGAAAGGTTCTTGGAGGTGTTCTGGAGTGTTCTTGGAGGTGTTCTGGAAGGTTCTGGGAGGTGTTCTGGAGTGTTCTGGGGTGTTCAGGAAGGTGTTCTGGAAGGTTCTGGGAGTTGTTCTGGAAGGTTCTGGGAGGTGTTCTGGGGTGTTCAGGAAGGTGTCCTGGAAGGTTCTGGGAGGTGTTCTGGAAGCTTCTAGGAAGTGTTCTGGAGTGTTCTAGGAGGTGTTCTGGAGTGTTCTGGGAGGTGTTCTGGAGTGTTCTGGGAGGTGTTCTGGAGTGTTCTGGAAGGTGTTTTGGCTGTTCTTTGTGTTCTGAGGTGGCGTGGTTCGATGAGAGTGCTGAGGTAGTACTGGGGGTTTAAGAAGAGCAAAGCTACAATAAACTGATGTTCAGAGTAAATGATACATTATGGATTTAGGAACGAGTACAGGAGCAGCGTTGGGTTAATCACCTTTCCCAGAAAAACCAGAAGATGAAAAAGAAAGAAAAATGGATAACCTATTCACTTATGGGCAGGTTTAGAATCAGCAGAATCCATTACCCGTACCAGACAGTTCACTGACTGCAGGTGGGAAACTCTTATTTTTGAAATGAGTCATAAGAGTTTTCAACACCAGACTTGGCCTGAATATCACAATTATAAGTACATAATTATGGTGAAATTTCATATTAACATTTCTAGATTAAGTATTCATTATTAGATATTAATTGCACACCCACCCACCAGATCATATAACTACATTACCAATACATCACTATACTGTGGCACATATACATGGTGATATTCACTATATGTATTTCAAACTTATTTAGATATTTTAATCATGGATTCAGGATATATATTCAGGTAATTTTGTCAGGTGAGGATACTCCAAGAGGCAGCAAACTGCTGTCCTTCCTTCAGCTAGGAGGGCCAGGCAGCAGAGTGGAGACAGGCTGAGGTTCTGTGAAGGACTCAAAGCTGCCTGTGGTCATCATAAAAACACTATTGCAGTCTCCTAGAAACACTGGCTGGGATATCAAAAATTAAAAAGATGTAAAGCATATGATTTATTGATTTGTTATTGGTGGGGTTTGAGATACAGTACTCTTCTGTTTAGTCTTATTATTTGTGACTACAAACAATAATTACATTTGTTTTTACGATTTGATTGAATGCAATTGACAAATGGTCGCAATCAATAATTTATATGTAATATAGTCAGTCAGTGATCACCACACACTGATCTCAGTGGGATAAATTAATGTTAATAACCTTATTACAGAGAAAGTTGTTTATTTTGGCTGTGGCACAGTACAGTTAGCTACCAAAGGCATAGAGATTTCCAATTCAAAAATACACAATTCACCTTCTAAACCTTGCATTGTGGATATGCTAAGTATTAGTTACTTTCACGAGCATACGCCCAGCAAACTCTTAAATGTCAGCGGTGAATTATTAAAGTTCAACATACTATCTTTATGTTCACGACAGCAGGTGAGTCACACGATTGCCGAGGTAAACACTCAATTCCAGCAGGGTATCATCCAAACCTGCTACCTTAGTTTATAAAAAAAACTCCAGCACTCTGAAACCAATCAAAAGCATTATTATTGGCATTTTTTTGGTTTAAAATAAAGACAAAAGTAATCCATAAATTGCTTACATGGTACAAATATTTACGGCTGTACTGAATGGAAATGTCTCCTTCTCTGGGTTATAACAGTACTGCATGCACTTTACCGCTACGACGTATGCTGTACTGAATGGAAATGGCTCCCCCTGTTGAGTTATAACAGTACTGCATGCAATATATCGCTACGATGTAGTTATGTTGTACGGAATGGAAATGGCTCTCTCTGTTGAGTTATAACAGTACTGCATGCACTATATCGCTACGACGTAGTGATGCTGTACTGAATGGCAGTGATAAACTACAACATAAACCACAATACTTAAACAAAATACCCAATGAGTGAATAAAGTACATAGCTACATACATAGCTAATAGCTACTACGGCTGGTTAGCTCAAAGTAAGGATGTGCATACAAAGAAAATCATCCTGGAGGTTAGAGTAAACATTGTGTTAGAATGCAAAAACTTAAGTGTTTAGCACTTTAATATATGTGAATACAAGACTAGGCAGAGAAAGAGGCTGGCAACTAAATCAGAAGATTAACAAACAAAATGCATCGTGGGTCATTAATCTAAGCGTGAATGTATTCTCACATTATTTGCACGAAAGCAGGTAAATACAGTAAACCATGTGTCAATTAATTAATCAGTTAATCTGATTAATACTGAATCACCCTTTATATTCATGACAAAATAATCACAAATATGGAAACAGCCTTTTACTTTATATAAAAAGAGATAGTTACGAAAAAAACGATAAGAGGGGGACAGAAGTGACCAAACTGTACCGCACACTTTCTCCTTCTCCTCGAGTCCTGTGTTCTCCTCCTTGACGCGATCCATCGTCTCTAGAGGCAAAGCGTCAGGAATCACAGCAAGGTGGACTGATGTAGAAAATAGTTCCTAGTAAAAGAGGCCTGGGCTGTAGAGCTGCGTTCAGCAGCGCTGTAGAGCTGCGTTCAGCAGCGCAGGAGGCTGAACACAGACGCTTGCTGGGTCAAAGTGACGCCCAGCAGACGTCTTCCAGGGCTAGCTCCTCCATCACAGTGTAGAGGAATGCTACTACGTACATATCTAAGTGCATCGTGTGCCATTGAGTAAACTGTGTGTGTGTGTGTGTGTGTGTGTGTGTGTGTGTGTGTGTGTGTGTGTGTGTGTGTGTGTGTGTGTGTGTGTGTGTGTGTGTGTGTGTGTTCCAGCGTTCTAGGAGCTGTCTCAATTAGCAGAGAGGAGAGGGTCTCTGTCTCTGCCCCCCCCCCCCAACAGCAGGAGTCCTAGTGGAGCCTCATCAACGCTGGGAGGTGCACCCCCTCTAGCCCTGGCCCCCCTCTAGAACGGGACCCCCTCTAGCCCGTGACCCCCCTCTAGAACAGGACCCCCTCTGGAACGGGACCCCCTCTAGAACAGGACCCCCTCTAGAACGGGACCCCCTCTAGAACAGGACCCCCTCTAGAACGGGACCCCCTCTAGAACAGGAACCCCTCTAGACCGGGACCCCCCTCTAGAACGGGACCCCCCTCTAGAACGGGACCCCCCTCTAGAACGGGACCCCCCTCTAGCCCGGGACCCCCTTTAGACCAGGCCCCCTCTAGACCGGGGTGACGCTGAGGTCCTCCGACAAGGAGAAGCCGGAGTCCCGGTCCCGGATGGTCTTCTCCACCTTGCCGTGCCGCTTCACGTCCTCGTGTCCGTAGCTGGCGTGGCGCTTCAGCAGCAGCTTGGGGACCGAGGCGGAGAAGGAGAAGGAGGAGCAGGAGGAGGAGGAGGAGAAGACGGGGGCGGAGCGGGCCCCGGGGCCCACCGGGGCTTTGGGCGCGGCCGCGGGCAGGCTCTCCGCCCCGTAGCACTGCTCCTCGTAGGCGTAGTTCACGTTCCCGCAGGTGAAGCTCCGCAGCTTGGCCAGGTCTATCCAGGGGGCGGGGTCTACCCTGGGAGCGGGGTCTATCCTGGGGATAGGGTCCAGCCTAGGGGCCAGGTCTACCCTGGGGGCGGGGTCTAATCTGGGGGGCGGGACTACCCTGGAGGCCGGAACCCCCGTGGCAGCAGCACCCCCGATGTGGGTGCTCTTATGTGAGGCCGGGCCGGGGGCGGGCCCCAGGGCCAGGCAGGAAGTGGCGGAGGCGGAGGAGGAAGTGCAGGCCGAGGCGTCCCCCCCGGGCGCGGTGTGATCCGAGGCGGGGCGGCAGGACCCCTGGGTGGTGCCGGGGCTGGTGGAGGTGGCGGTGGGGGGCGGGGAGCCGGAGAGAGGCATGGACTGCGTGTGGGCCAGGGTCTTCCGGCCTCGGCCGAAGCTCTCCAGCACCCAGGACCCGTAGGTGGGGTTCCACAGGTTCTTGGTCTTGTTCTTCAGCTTCTGGCTGCTGGAGGACGAGCTGGTCCTGGAGCAGGGCTGGTGGTGCAGGTGGAGGGGGGCCTCAGGGTGGAGCCAGGAGCCCGCGGTGCATGGCCCCGCCGCCCCGGACGAGGGCTGACCCGGGGCGGGGCTGGCTGAGCGGGGGCCCCAGGAGGGCTCCGGGGCCTCCTGGGGGGGCGGCTGGCCGGGCGGAGGCAAGTGCAGGCGGGGTTTGGAGAGGTGTTGGGGGAGGGGGGCGGAGGACTGGACCCCTGCTCGGGTGGAGGATTGGCCGAGGGCCAGGGAGGGCTCTTCCTTGGGGGCCAGCAGTGGGGGGAGTCTGCTGGAGGTGTGGTCCGCAGGACGGGTGGCCATATCCCCGTCGTCCCCCCTGTTGGGGGTGTACTCCACCGGCAGGGGGGTGTTGATCACGTCTGGGTCCTGGGAGGAACACAGGACTTCATCAGCGGTGCAGAGTCCACTTAACAGAGGGGCCGTTCATATTGCAGCAAGTACCAGAATATAACACGAGCAACTGAAACATAAAAAATAGATAAAACGTATAAAACGTGTAAAAAGCAGGAACATGATCACTGAATCGAATAACAGATAACTCATTAGAACTCACAACCACTGGGATGAAGGAGAGACAAATTCTGTTGCTGCCCCACCAAGGTATCTACACCCTGAAGGAAGGATGTCCGAACCCATAGGGTGGAGAGGGACCTGCACATGTCCTCCTTCCTAATGACCCTCCACCCAGACTGGACCCAGGTGGGTCAGATCCCAGCCAGTCCTGGTCCTATCAGAGACCAGCAGGTCAAGAAGGCGTACCTGAGTGCAGTCCTGGCCCCCTGGTCCTATCAGAGACCAGCAGGTCAAGAAGGCGTACCTGAGTGCAGTCCTGGCCACCTGGTCCTATCAGAGACCAGCAGGTCACGCAGGCCTACCTGAGTGCAGTACTTGACTCTCTCCAGGATGCTGGTGAAGTTGGGTCTGTGATCCGGAGTGTGCTGCCAACACTGGGTCATGATGCGGTAGCTGTAGCACGGGAGAGGGGGGTCATTCAAGGTCACATGGGACAGGGGACATTCAAGGTCACATGGGACAGGGTCATTCAAGGCCACTTGGGACAGGGTCATTCAATGCCACATGGGACAGGGGTCATTCAAGGTCACATGGGACAGGGGTCATTCAGGGTCAAATGGGACAGGGGTCATGCAAGGCCACATGGGAGAGGGGTCATTCAAGGTCACATGGGACAGGGGTCATTCAAGGTCACACACAGTACGGCTCCCAGCCTTATCTTTCGATGGTCACATGGGTACTGTAAATTAATATAACCATGTGACCATGTTTAACCAAATAATGGGAAAAAAGCACATGTAGCTAGGGCATCATGTCGTTAATTCAGGGATAACATTCCCTTTGCTCTCACACAGAGATAATGGATTAAACGCAGTATGGATGTCATTTGACGAGGAGGTTTATATAGAGTTACTTATAGAGCCATGGTCAACACGGTTCTCTCTACACCCTCAGTTATTCTACCAGATCAGAGGGGTTGAACTTTGAACTCACACAGGCCCTGGGCAGGCCTTCGGGGGGTCCATCCTCCCCCCACTGGTTACAAACTCCAGCACCTCCTGGTTGGTCTTACAGGGATACGGCATGTAACCCAGGGACAGGATTTCCCACAGCAGTACTCCGAACGACCTGCAGGGGAAGACAGAGACTATGAGATCCCAGAAGAACACAGTTATGAACTCTTTCTTAAAATCAGTGCTGTAAACCAATACTCATGGTTTAGTTTAGTTGATTGTTTAGTTGACAGGGACCATGTACAGAACAGGTTATATGCCAGAGTTAGCCGAATAGCTCATTTGCATCTGTGGTCCCTGGGCAGGGAGGTCAAAGGACCTTCCTGCCAGTCTGAGGCAGCGAGGCAGAGCCTGTATTCATACCAAGTGTCCGTCTTGCAGGTGAAGACGCCTTCCATGAACGCCTCTGGGGGCATCCACTTCACAGGGAGCATGGCGCGACCCCCCTTCCTGTAATAGCTGGCTCTGCAGCGGGAGAGACGTCGGTTACGAAGGTACTCTCACCATAACAACAACAACAACAACAACAACAACAACAACGACAGGGAGCAAGAGCAAGGACATTTCCAGACTCTCCATAGCCTCCCCCCCGCCCTCTTACCCACTTATGTATGTTGTACGTCCTTCAACTTAAAAATAGTCCTTAGCATTGTGTAGTGTCTTAGCCTCGCTATCTTTGTTGTATACGGAGAAGGGGTTCATTCTAGCATTTGTAAGTGCTTGGCACTTGGTTCTATGAACATCCATAATGTACCGACAGCCATGTATTGTTTCTCTTTCTTCTGACAAATGTACTTATTGTAAGACGCTTTGGATAAAAGCATCTGCTAAATGCCCTAAATGTAAATCTAGTCTTCGCTGTCATCCACCTACTGCTGCTCCAAACCCCTCGCGTCCAGGAAGCTCAGACGCTGGCATGGCGGCTGGTGTTACGAGGCCGTTCAGATCCGGTCGGCTCCCCTACCTGTAGATGTCCCGAGCCATGCCGAAGTCTCCTATCTTGGCCACGCGGTCGGGCCCCGTGCAGGACAGCAGGCAGTTCCTGGCCGCGATGTCCCTGAAGCAGACAGAAGCTGGTCAACATGTGCTCTGCTTTCCCAGTGAGGAATTCCAAGGAGGAACATCAAACTTAACGCAGCAGAGAGGAGGGATGACGGTTTAACTAGTACTCTCTCAATGAATTCATATGGTTTTGTTTGGATACTAAAATGAGAGCGATCTGGAACAAAGGGAAACGTTGAAATTCAGTTGAAAAACGTTTGCCCAATACAAGCTCAGAGCGAAGTGCTGACGGTTGCATGCATGACCATCAGGGTGGTGGAGAACCTGTGGATGAAGTGGTTCTCCTCCAGGTAGCGACAGCCGTAGGCGATGTCTCTGGCCATGTGGAGCAGCTCCAGCATGGACAGGGAGGAGGTCTGGCCCTGCACACAGCCAACACACACCAGGGGTCTCATTTATAACCGTTGCGTACGCACAAAACGGGGCTGAAAGTTGCGTACGTGACTTTTCACGCCAAGGTTGTGATCTATAAAAAACCAACTTGACGGGAAAATGTGCGCAGCCCTAAGCAAACTCTGACCTATGCGTACGCATGGTTTGGAGGAAAAGGAGAATTGGCGACACAGACGGTGTGGTGGTGAACTGAAGTCAGACTGAAGAATTGCAGAGTGAGAAGAACGATTATGTTTTATCATCGCCCTTCATCAATTTAATTTCAAACCGTATTATGTGTTAAATCCTAATCAGAATAATTTAAGTCCACTGCGTTATTTCTCAGTTATAACTCCAGAAATATCTCCTTAGAATAGAAATTAAAAGAAATTCTCTATATTTAATCCCGTCACTCAATACTGTCCACTGACGGCGCGACTGCATGGAATAAAGCATCTGTCCAACATGTGTCAATAACATAATATTTTTATGTGACACTGTTAACACATGATCAAATGTCAATTAAATCCCAAGTGTGAAAAACCAAGCCACACTCATCACAATCGTTGTCCGTTACTCTTGATGCTTTTCATGACAAATCAGGCATTAAAAAGGGGTTATGTTCAAGAACATTTTACGTGGGTAATTACAAACTGATTATCCAAGGCGTTCTCGTCAGTCTTATTACCGTAACCCTATAAATACAGAGGTGAGCGCCGTGGTAATGCTGCACCATATGGCACTTCTGGCGGACCATGCAGGATTCGGAGGGAGAGGGTATTTAGGGACCATAACGATTTATTGGTAGGCTACATAAAAATATGTAACTCTATGTCAGACCACTTCTTTTTTAATTCTGGGACTGTGCGCTCCGTGCTACTGACAGAGTTCACTGCTGCAGCAACATGTTGCCACTCACTCTGCTTTTTGTTGTTGGCGATTCCAATCCCGTGACCGCCAAACAAAACTACCTTTCGGGCCTCCATCTCACCCACAAGTGTCTCCACTTCAACCTCCGTGAAATTTCGCTTTTTTGATTTTCTCAGTACTTCTGCCATTGTTTCCAACAAGACATAATACCGGCATCTGAGTCTGTTTCATATGCAGATCGCATTCATGAGGTCATTTGCATTGACCATTTATGGTTAAAATGGGGCGTGTAGAGGGCGGAACGTGAAGCTGATTCAGCTGCGCACAGTTATAGTTAGTATGTGATTTATAAAGCAAAGATTGCGTACAGGTGTGCGTACGCAGTGTTTTATAAATCTGAATATTTTTTGGCGCACGCAAAACTTGGCTTCTGGGCGTACGCACATTTTTAGTAACGATCCCACGCACAGTTTTATAAATGAGACCCCAGATCAGTGGGACAATAGGACCCCGTGCATAGCAATAGAGCGTGTACTAGAGGGGAAGGTAAATCACACTCTGAGGGCGTTCTCCTGCTGCACACATTGGAACAGAACACAGAGTCAGGGATAAATATATAGATAGAGGTTTTTAAATCTCAGATAGAGGTATAGGACTCAGATAGAGGGGTTTATGAATCAGATAGAGGGGTTTATGAATCAGATAGAGGGGTTTATGACTCAGAGAGAGGGGTTTATGACTCAGATAGAGGGGTTTATGACTCAGATAGAGAGGTTTATGACTCAGATAGAGGGGTCTATGACTCAGATAGAGGTTTAAGACTCAGATAGAGGGGTCTATGACTCAGATAGAGAGGTTTATGACTCAGATAGAGGGGTCTATGACTCAGATAGAGAGGTTTATGACTCAGATAGAGGGGTGTATGACTCAGATAGAGGGGTCTATGACTCAGATAGAGAGGTTTATGACTCAGATAGAGGGGTTTATGACTCAGATAGAGGGGTGTATGACTCAGATAGAGTGGTCTATGACTCAGATAGAGAGGTATATGACGTGTTTAGGGGACTCACAGCCCGGGGTCTGTTGGTTCTCAGGAAGCTCTTGAGGTCTCCTCCGGTCATGAGCTCCAACAGGATGAAACGAGGCAGGATGTGAAGACTCACTCCGATGCAGCGCACAATGTTCTGGTGGCTGAACTTACTGTTGGGGGGGGGGGGGGGGGGGGGGGGGGGGGGAGAAGGTGGAGGACCATGCCACGCAGGATAAGAGTTAGCAAGCGGCATCACTTTGGAACACCAAACCAGTACCTGCAACTACTGACCACCACTAGCAAATAATCCAGGTAATAATCCAATAAGCGTTTCAGGTCCAGAAGACATTTCAACTCATCTCTATCAAGAGATATCAACAATGATACCTGCAAGCAACCACAGCCCGCTCACCCCTGATGAGTCAATACTACTTGGACTACAAACTGACTACAAAAAAAATCTTGAGATGCTTCCGATACCACAATCGTGTCCCTTTTCCTGCAGATTCTGCATTCATAACCAGATATCGTTCGTGGAGAAGATTCCACCTCTGGCCCTGAAATGGAGGTCATGCAGTGTGATTTATCCTTCTAACAGATCAAATCTGTCTGGGAGGACAAAACAATCCAGCTAATGAGAAGCCAGCAGGGCTGTGATCTGGCTGGTCTGAGGGCTCCAGGTCCAAGCTGGGCTGGACGGTTCCCATTAGGAACCAGAACACGCAGAGCGTACTCACGCATCAGCTCTGGTACTTTATGCGTGCCATGTCCCGTGTTACGGTCTGTTCATCATAAGGGTATTATAGATGATGGAGCGGAGAGTGTGTGAGGCGAGAGTGTGCATGTCTGTCTCTCTGCGTGTTTGCGTGCGTGTGCGTTTCAGGGGAATGAGTCCCAGCATGGTTGGACCCACCTCATAATCAAAGCCTCCATCAGGAAATCCATCTCATCCTGCTCCGAGCAGAGTTCAGGAAGTGTCTGCAGAGCCAGAAGTCACAGGCAGTAAGTGGTTTGTGTGTGTGTGTGTGTGTGTGTGTGTGTGTGTGTGTGTGTGTGTGTGTGTGTGTGTGTGTGTGTGTGTGTGTGTGTGTGTGTGTGTGTGTGTGTGTGTGTGTGCCTGGGCACCCGTATGTGTGTCTACATGTGGTTTGTATACATGCATCAGTGTGTGTGTTTCTGTATGTTTCCTGTATGCTTATGTGTAATGTGTATCTGCATGTGTGTGTGTGCTCACATGGGCGCATCCATGTGCGCGCGCACTCATGTGTGTGTGATCGCATGAGTGCGTGCATGTGCGTGCATATGTGTGTGTGTGTGTGTTTGTGTGCGTGGATGCGTGTGTGTGTGTGTGTGTGTGTGCACGTGTGCATGTGTGCATGTGTGTGTGTGAAGCAGGAAGGCAGAGCTAAACGAGAGCTTAAGTCTATTGACGAGGAGCGATGAGGAGGGAGACCCATGTGGAGATAAAAGCAGGAATCCACACCTGATTCCCATCTCGACGCAGCTACAGGCCCCGTTATGGCACATCAAACGTCTGGATAATGGACTGGCATGGGACAAGTTGTTTTAACAATGCATAATCTATGAGTTATGCGGTAATCATAGCCATGCAAGAATGCAGGTGAGGCATACTGATCAAACTCCAATTCAAATATAGTGTGTGTGTGTGCAGAACAGAGACCTGTGTCCTATTTAAATGTCATATTGTCATCACTTGTGCCCGTGTGTGTTTGTGCGCGCAAGTGCGTTTGTGCGTGCGTGCGTGTGTGTGTGGGCCTGCAGGTGTGCGCATTCGTGTGTGCATGCGTATGTATGTATGGATGGATGTATGGGGTGTGTGTGTGTGTGTGCGTGTGTGTGTGTGTGTGTGTGTGTGTGTGTGTGTGTGTGTGTGTGTGTGTGTGTGTGTGTGTGTGAGAGCCTGTATTAATTTGTGTGTGTGTGTGTGTGTGTGTGTGTGTGTGCGTATGTATGTGTGTGTATCGGTGCGTCTATTCATGTGTGTGTGCGTGAGTGTGCGTATGTATGTGTGCGTGTGTGTGTGTGCGTATATATGTGTGTGTGCGTGTATTCATGCTTGTGTGAGCATTGCGTATGTATGTGTGTGTGTGTGGAATAGAGATGCGTGGTTGGCTCAACTTCTAGTTCAATAACATCCACGGGCAAGAAAGAAGGTAAGACAATTTTTTCAGAAAACTTTGATTTGCAAGACAAGCAGGCAAAGGTTTGGAGTTGTTATGTACAATAAAAAATGTGACCATGCATGTTGCACTGTTGTGCGGTGGACTGCGAATTATGGAATTAATAGGCTTGAGTCTGCGTTTCTTTAATATAAAGGCTTTCTTTTTTGTTGCAAAAAATATGCAATAGGCCTGTATAGTAGGCTAAATACAACCAGCGGATGGCGGGCGGGTGCGGTTTTGAAAATTGGTCCAAAAACGTTGGTGCGGATGGATGGCGGACGGATGGAGCGTTTGGGATTTCGGTTGCAGATGAAATAATAGCCCATCCGCGTATCTCTAGTGTGTACTCATGCATGCATGTATGTATGTATGTATGCATGTATGTATGTATGTATGTATGTATGTATGTATGTATGTATGTATGTATGTATGTATGTATGTATGTATGTATGTATGCATGTATGTATGTATGTATGTATGTGCGTGTGTGTGTGTGTGTGTGTGTGTGTGTGTAGGTGTATTCATGTATGCTCCAGTTTACCTTAATGGCCACATGCATGGCTCTCTTGTCCCCGGACATCCCCAGGACCTGGCCCTCGTAGACCTCCCCAAAGGCCCCGTGACCCAGCGCCCTGCACCCACCACACAGAAGACCAGGGTCCACCATGAGGGAGGAGGAGGAGACAGAGATCAGGCGGAGTACAGGGAACACGTTCCTCCGCAACCACGAAGGGAGGAACAGGGAAGGGACGGTGGAAAGACAATCGTCTGTCCTATGTCCCTGTGGTTCAGACCAGAGAGCGGTCGCAGTGATCCAACATTCAAGATTTTACCGCCATTTCGACAAGTGGATCAAATACAGTTACACACACACACACACACACACACACACACACACACACACACACACACACACACACACACACACACACACACACACACACACACACACACACACAGAGGGATGAGGCGTGAGGAGGTCCACCTGAGCAGCGTGATGTTCCGGCGGGGGACCTCCTTCAGCTCGCTGAGCGAGGCCGCCTTGCCGGCGAAGCAGTAGTTGGGGTTGTAGTCGGTCATGATGGTGGAGGAGCGGATCTTGCTCAGCTTGTACTCCGGGCTCTGCAGCCCCAGCCGGGCCGCGTGGAGCTGCTTCTTCCTGCGGTAGTACACTGGAGGGGGAGGGACGGGGGAGGGTAGGGGTGGGAGGGAGGAGAGACTGTGTTAGTAGAAGCCAGGAGGATAACAGCACAGCAGCGATGATGAACGATGACGAAACACTGCGTGTGTGTGTGTGTGAGGTGACCCCTCCAGGTGAAAGTCAGCCATACTTTCTGCCCCTTTAGGAGCGCTAACACAAGGAGGGGTCCGGCAGCGTCCGGTCACATGGTCACATGGTCGCGTGATGCTCCCTGATGAGGAGGGACAATGGGATGGGTTCGGGGGGGGGGGGGGGGGGGGGGGGGAGAGTGGCTGTGTTCCCCCTAAGAGAGAGACGGTCTCCACACAGGAGGCCGGGCCGTGACTCTGGTGGTTCAGGCCCTCTTCAGCCTCAGGCGTGGTCCTCTCCTTGGTTACCGCCCCTAGCGACCTGAGCATGCGAGCTGAGACTCACCCTATCACCGGAGCGGCTGTGAGCCCCCACGCAGGCGGGTCGCCGGCCAGGGAAGGGTGCTGAGCCGGGGGAGGGGTGCTGAGCCCAGGGAGGGGTGCTGAGCCCAGGGAGGGGTGCTGCGTGCAGGTAAGAGGTGGCGTCGAGGCACCGCCCGGTTTTGGGGTGGGAGGGTGGGGTGGGTGCAGGGCAGGTAGGAGACAGGACGAGTAGATGGGAGGATGGGAGAGGGGTGGGTAGGGGGAGTAGAGAGAGAGAGGAGATGGGAGGAGGGGGAGAGGGGTGGGGTAGGGGGAGTAGAGAGAGAGAGGAGATGGGAGGAGGGGGAGAGGGGTGGGTAGGGGGAGTAGAGAGAGAGAGGAGATGGGAGGAGGGGGAGAGTGGTGGCTTGGGGGAGTATAGGGAGAGAGGAGATGGGAGGAGGGGGAGAGTGGTGGGGTAGGGGGAGTAGAGAGAGAGAGGAGATGGGAGGAGGGGGAGAGTGGTGGGGTAGGGGGAGTAGAGAGAGAGAGGAGATGGGAGGAGGGGGAGAGTGGTGGCTTGGGGGAGTATAGGGAGAGAGGAAATGGGAGGTGGAGGGGAGAGGTATGGGGTGGGGTAGGAGGGGGCTACCCCCCTGCAGGGGGGAGAACTAGGGCACATAAAGCGTATTATCGTTCTTGGGCTGGTGAACAAAGACGAGGATGGAGGATGTGTAGAGACGGACGCACTACACCTGTGTGTATGTGTGTGTGTGTGTGCGTGTGTGTCGAAAGGAAAGGATTTGTGAGCTAAGTTGCTCGACAGTAACTCAGATGAAGAAGGTACGCCATCCTTAAACCACCCACATGTATAGTATAACCAAACAAAGATGTTCCCATTTCCCTTTATGAATTTTACTTCCAAATTTATGAAACACTTGTTGAAGTTCACAGATTCACAATTTATAAAATAAGTGCACCAGCGACCTTAGATATATCACAAAATTAAGTGAACATGAACGCTCGTAAAGATTTAAATAATTTATTTAACACTCAACGTCCTTGACATTTTTTTATTGAAAATGATGTGGACAGCCCTTAAGTTTTTTACAGACAAAACTGCGCCTCATTACGACTGAAAAGCAAGTTCACTTCCAAGTCCCCCTAATCAGAGCATCTGATCTGAGGAACCCTTCTCACTGAATCACCCAAAGAAGACAAAGACATGCGTTTCCATCTGATGTTTCTAAACATTATGAAGCAACCCCTCCAATATGCTCTGACCTCTAAATGAGTAGCAGATATCTCAAACATTCATGTCATCAGCATCGTTGGCGCTCATTAGTATCCTGGGGAATAATGGATCCGCTCAGATAACATCTGAGTCAGAACATCTTAAAACAGCATTCATAATGCACATCCACCAAGGCCTTGGGTCAATGCCCAAACACACACACACACACACACACACACACACACACACACACACACACACACACACACACACACACACACACACACACACACACACACACACACACACACACACACACACAAACAAGCGCACACTATAGGGAATTGAAAAATTATAGCAATAAAGCATTACCTAACATTGAGCAAGAGGATGTGAGAGAGAGAGAGAGAAAGAGCGAGGAAGAGAATGTTAGAGTGAGAGACTCTTCATTTCCTCATCAGAGACTATAGCTGTGATGCAGCCTCAGCAAGGATGGTTGCCACGAGAACGGGGACAGAGGAGAGAACAAGTAGCATTAGCCTGATTGCCCACACTGTCCTACATCACTATATCTCTGTTCAGTCATTAAGCGCAGATCCACAGTCAGTCTTGGCTCAATAAGGAATATTTATAGTGCTGACCAGGCAAAGTTAAATACAAAATATTACATAGCAGCGTTTGAAGTAGAGTGGTACCTTATGTTTTAAGTAAAACATTAAAAACACAAGAAACATTCAAATGAATCAGGTTGAATTGAACGCGATCAAAAGTAATTTTTGGATGGTTATTACTTAAAGCAACCTTCTCCCTTAATTGTTTCCCTGAATGCCAGTACACAAGAAGCAGCGTACATTCAAAGCATGGAACTTAAGCTAGCAGCATGAAGCTATAGCTTCCTAGTTATCAGCTGAAACCTTAGATAGCTAGTTAGCAGCTCACGCCTGATTCGTCCTTTTGTTTACATAAAGTTTGCCTCATTTGCTCGAATTAATTGAGAATCGTTGAGAAACGATAGCACACAAAAGGCTGAAAAATTAAAGCTTTATGCATCTTTTAGGAAAATGTGTGTTCACCAACGTGTACAAAATCTAAAATGTGCAATAGCGCGGACACCATTTGACTTCATTTAATTTGCATGAGGTTGACTGGAACAATTCTTAGATCATTTATTTCGTTTTGAGAATTCATGGCTTACTTGACCTCTAGACTGACAGACGTCAGCTGAATCTCAGGCTGCGACTTAATCTATGCATCGATCAGTTACGATCAGAACTGTAAGCTAGCGATGTAGCCCATCAGGCCTAGCGACTTTAGTAGTTATTAGGGCCAGACAGAACGGCTGGTTTGTTAAATGTGAGGGGGTTACACAAGGAAAGGTCTACATGGTTTAGTAAGAGATAAGGTAGGATAAAATAATAGCAATAATAATGTCAATAACATCATTAGAAATTACCTCAGGCCATGATAACAAGCAAGTCAGCTCCAAAACAAAGATATAACATTGCACTACATCTATTTAAGGTGAAAGTTTGAAGATTGTCTCTGTCTTTGAACAAACCCCCTTTGTCAGTCCAATGGAGACGATTAACCTTAATCACGGTGTGTTGCGGCGCAGGACGTCCGCAGCCGCCTCTAAAGCACCGCAGGCCGCCGCAGTCTGCTCTGAAGACACACAGAGGGTGAGTGCCAGCGCTCCGGCCCGGCGTCACGGCCGGGGCAGGGCAGATGTTCCCCATTATCAACATTCCTCCTCAATTCTACTTTATTACAGCGGAGTAACACTGAGGGAACAGGCTGGAGGCCAGTGTCTCGAGTCATCTGCTTAGCATGGAGCTGCTTGGAAATGTAGACCTCAAAGCCGCGTATGTTTATGCAAGATGAGGGACGGTTTATGGGTTGGAAAATATGATGGCAAACAAACGCTCCTAAATGATCTCACGCCAGCATCAAGGGCTCCCTTACTCCGACGCCGTCCCTCAGTCCCCCGGCCAATATCAATCTGAGGAGTGCTCCGTCTTTAAAGACTTCAGGCTGCACGGCCAGAGGGGAGATGGATGAAGTGTAAGAGTGTGTGTGTGTGTGTGTGTGTGTGTGTGTGTGTGTGTGTGTGTGTGTGTGTGTGTCGCAGGGCTCAAGATTAACATTTTCTCCTGCCACTAACTTTTCATTCGGTGGCATTATTACACATTTGGTCGCATCCCTTTATTGCCGGCTCTGTCACCGTTGTCCTTTGTCACATCCCATCCATCGATGTACATTAACTTGAACAGATAACCTTTGCATTGCATAGGAGGTATTTTTATAATAACTGGTAATTTACTTCATTTACCAGTTGGTTTTTCATTTTCATTTCATTTTTGTGCGTGTATGATATGTGTGTGTGTGGGGAGGGGGATTGATTATAATTATCTCATCAGCATCATCACTTCACCCCCCTCCCAAAAGAGCTGAAACACAGCCCAGCACCACACATGGAAGAAAACGTTCATTGTGCGTGTGTGTGTGTGTGTGTGTTGTTGGTGTGTGTGTGTGTGTTGATGTGTCTTTGTTTGTGTGTGTGTGTGTGTGTGTGTGTGTGTGTGTGTGTGTGTGTGTGTGTGTGTGTGGCTTTTGTGTGTGTGTATGTGTGTGTGTGGTCAGAGCCGGTGGAAGGTGGAGGGGACAGACTGCACACAGAGTCTCTTACTGAGGGTCAGGGAGGCGCAGGTGAGGACCACGCCCGACACCAGGGTGGAGGCCACCACCGCCAGCACCAGGGACAGAGACAGCTGGCTCTCAGGGGCCGCGGGCTGGAGGGCCACTGGGGGGGGGGGGGGGGGAAGAGAGAGAGAGAGAGAGAGAGAGAGAGAGAGAGAGAGAGAGAGAGAGAGAGAGAGAGAGAGAGAGAGAGAGAGAGAGAGAGAGAGAGAGACAATAGATAGACAGACAGACAGACAGACAGACAGACAGACAGATAGAGAGAGACAGTAATATTTAGAGAGGGAGAGAGTTATAGTTAGAGAGAAGAAAGCTTGTCATGTAACTGAAAGGTTACAGTTGCTTTTTATGCTTTTTTGAAACACTTATTTTAAAACGATGCTCCAAAAGTAAAGGTCCTTATTTTTTGAGATTTTTAAGTGTGTGACTGGTCTTATATATATATAGTTGTAATGTCTCATACTGTGCAGCACTACAATGAGATATCTGCTTACTGTGGGGTTATGGATATGATGGGTTCTGATTGGCTGAGATTGGCGCCAGTGATTATGTCACACCATCAGTCCCTTCAACTCATCAACTGGTAACAAACTCTTTGACCAGATTTAATGCATATTTATTTTATTGAGTAAACGTTCAACCTCAATGTTTGTTTTTACGATGCGTAAAAGAAAAGTGGGGCCCTCGGCTACCTGTGCAGGTGACGTTGTCCCCGGCCAGGACCTCCTGGTTGTGGCAGAGGCAGAGCAGCAGACTGGTGTCCTCGTCGCGCCGGCAGCTCTGAGTCTCGCAATGACTGCAGTTCAGCTGCACCTTGATCTCTAACTCCCCGTGGCTCTCCATCACTACACCGACACACACACACGCACACACACACACACATTTAGAGATCAGTAAACTAAGCCAGGAGACACATGCAGTCAGTTTGAGTTTGGTCTTTCTGATGAGTTGTTTATGTCCCACCTGCCAGAGGGTGCAGGAATATCTCTCCCATCGGGTGGACGAAGGAGACGCCGTCCTCACCGTCGGCTGTGATGTCATCAGTCAGCGCCGCGGCACCACCTGGGGTTCAGATTTAGTGAGTATGTTTACCTGGCCCCTAATCCCTAGTGAGGACTGTTTAGGTAACAAGGCAGGGAATAGGGAGAAATCCGAGAGGAGTGGACGAATAACCCAGCAGGAATGTCACCGGATACATCTGATTTAAAACCACTATGTATCATGGGATGCAACGGAGTGGGAATACACTAAGTGGTGCAGTGTATAGGCAAGCAGATGTGTACACTATGTGTATTTTGGGCGTCACCATTTTCATGCCGTCTGAGACAGAATAAGTGAACAAATTCAGACACCTCAACCAATTATTCAAGTCTATCCGTGGCCTTTGGGGAGGGGGGTTCAAAAAACCCAACCTTGAGCTGCAATATCAATAACATTCTTCACACCTTTTTCTGCGCTTGACTGTTACATAATAAATCAACAACCTGCAAACTCAATACGATTTTCTGGATTAGAAATGCCTTGCTGGGACAAAGCTTCACTTTCGATACACTGAGCAAAGAGTGTTTTTTTGTCTCTCTTACATGAAGTCTAGAGTATTATGAAATTAATTATCTATCGAGAAGTACAAAAAAAGACAACTTCATTCCCAGCAGAACATCTGTCCAAACAGATGGTGGTAGCTGAAAGAGCTCCGTCAGGTGTTCTGGAAAGACAGTGATGTTTCTACTAACGCGATTCAAGCAGGCTTCTGTTGCGGTTGTCATTAGGAGACCCACTGCCTGGAAACATATGCGTTGTTTGAAGAGGGAACAGCGCGAGCGTTTGGCGGTTTGCTGGCTGGCTGCTGGGGGAGGCATCACAGAACTGTTGTAATAACTGACTTCTCTAATCTGTCTGCTATTCATTCTTCGTCTCACATTTGAATTACTATGAAAGTATATGCCCAGCAGGGAGCTACACATGGTAACCATGTTCTCAGTTATGGGTTTATATACATTACCATAAACAACACATGGTTTGATTCTAATACTATGAATGTATAGAACGGGAATGTTAGAATAGAGAAACTTGATGTTTTCCCAAAAGGAAATGCAGTATTCCCCCCCGCGGTTCAGAATTCCCTTAAATAATGAGTCACAGGCTGCATGAGACACCACATGGGTGAGAGGGTTTCTGTGTGCAGCGTTCTTCTCCTGTGTAGTTCCTTCATAAATATTCATCTGTCTCCACAACCTGGGAACGAGGATAGCTATCCTACACTCTGCCGCTCTCCTGCTGCCAAGAGTCGGTTCAGAATAATCCCATAAACAGCAGCAGACAGATATATTTGACAGAGAGCGATGAAGTGTTTGTTTCTGGAACCTTTGTGGAACGCATGAAGATCTGAGATTTAATGACCCAGCTGTGATGCAGGAGCTTTGAAGTACTGTTATCATCAGTAGCTGCAAATCCCTTCTCAGAGCCAAAAGCAAGAGATCAGAATTGAAGGGAGGCAAGAGTAAATCTCATGAGCAAGGCACTTCAACACCCCAGCCTAGAGGAGGTCAAATCTCTTATGATTCATTGGTGGGAGAAATTCAGTGCAAATATAAACGCGACGCTACTCTGATCCCAAAGTGAAAAATGAAAAAAGACAACAAGATTATTAACATAGAGACAAGTATATAAAGAAGAAGAAAGACCTATTATATAATGATATAAACCATTTACATCACGACAGCTATTTGAGGAGCTAATGTGTTTTTCTCCACAGGCAGATTCAATTATTTTAGATCCTAGCCTGATGTACACATTCCTACTACATCTACTACATCTATTACCATGAAGTTAAATAGTAATAGTAACAGTATGAACTAAAATAGTGTTAAATGATTGTTTGGCCATTAGAATACCCAGTTGATTGATCACAACCAGCGTACACAGGGAGTGTATCAGCGTGCTGAAGGCCCGGCCCTTCAAAGGTCAGCCCTCCCCAATGCCACAGAGCGCCACCCCCGACCCAGACCCCGGCGACGCCCCTTACCTCTGTATCCTCCGGCCCCCCCCCCAGCGGTGCAGGCCCCGCCCCCGCCTCCGAAGCCCCCGAAGGTGGACCAGCTGAGCTTGGCCAGCGCCAGGGGGCAGGGCGCCCCCCCCTCCGCACCCTCCGCCAGGCTCCGCCCCGCCCAGGGGTGCAGACGCGGGCTGTCCCGCCAGCCTCCGCCGCCACCTGGTGGAGCAGAGGGAGGACACAGGGAGGACGTGTGAGGGGGGGGGGGGGGGGGAGTCATCGGAGGTCCATGAGGAGCGCTCCGCATGTTAGCCCGCTGCTATGGACAAGATGGAGGTCAACATGGCCGCCTGCGTGTGTGGATGAGGGAGAGTGAGTGATGGTCAGAGAGTGGAGGTGATTCATTCATTGAGAAGAGCGCTCTGAGTGGACCCCCACAATGTGGGAATGGAGTCGACTGACTGAACCCTTTGGCTGGGGGCGCCGTTTTCAATGGGTGAGACGTTTGACCCCAAGAATTAATGGTGGGGCGAAAGCTCTGTCGCCAAGGACAGGAAAAAGCCGAAACACGCGGTCTTATGTAAAAGTGTTCAATTGTGGAAAAATCCCTTTTGGGAAGTTGGCGAGCAGTAGGTTACACTTATACAAACACACACAGACATGCACAAACACACACACAGATACACGCACGCACATACACACAAAAACACAGACACAAACACACACACAGATACATGCACACACATACAGACACAAACAGACACACAGACAGCCACAGAGATCACAATCTTAACAACCCTCCGATGAGTCCGCTAGGATTTCCATGATGGTATGTGATGTGGTATGGTATGTTAAGACTCGGTCAAGGAGGATTCGCTGAGAATGTTCCAGGAACGTTTCCAGGAACGAATGGGAGACAAAGGGGCCTTATGTCTCCTCTGCCGTAGCTGGTGAAGGTACTTGGGGTATTTTCCACATCAAGCCATACCTTCGACAGGGAACACATGTCCTATTAAGTGGTGTAACTCTTTCTGTGTGTGTGCGTTTGTAAGCGCTTAATTTATGGATGTGTAGCATAGTATAACATAGTACATTACAACATTGTATACATGGTATGGTATAGTATGGTATAGTATAGTATGGTAGAGTATACTAACAGACAGACACAATGCAAATATATGACTGACTGACTAGTCGGTCTGTGTCACTGAGAAGGCTGTGCCAGACACTGTGGTGCAGCCCAAGAATACCATAGAGTGGGAGACCTTTCCTATAGCAGACCAACATGGCTGTTTACTTCAGAATGCACTTAGCATGAGCCAGGAAGAGAGAGAGACAGCGGTAAGTTAGGATAAAGCAATTTTCCTACCTAAATGTAATCAAAGTTGTTTAAAGTGTATTTTGTGGTTAATTTCCTTGATCATCATCTAACAGTCCAGCATAAGACAATAAAGACCCAGAGTCTAATCAGTCTGACTTAGACCAGTTGAGGTTTCTTAAACCAGCCATCATAAAATCTGCTCTTACGGCCTACTAATGCCCCAATACCATACCCATCTACCCACCATTTCCTCAAGACGGCTCCTTCTCCAAATAAAGTCTCGTCTGCCCTTTGCCTTCTACATGTCAGTGTGGTGTGGTGGTGCATCCTGGGGGAACATGACCGCAGGGTCGCTGGTGACCCTGTTAGTGCCGGTGTCCGTGTCTTGGACATAAAATCGTGGACATGAAAACTCTGAAAAGCCCTGTGTCCGGACTGGAGTGGGTACCTGCGGCGCCGGTGACCCCGTTAGTGCTGGGGGCCAGCGTGTCCTTCTCGTACTTCTCCAGGGGGACCTGGTCCTGGCAGGACTCGGGGTCCTCAAGGTAGGCCTTCCCGCCCCCGCCGGCTGCCACCAGGAGGGGGACGAGTTCCCCCTCGTCTACCTGGGGACACGTCAACACGTCAGAGGCTAGGAGGCATTCACAGTCAGGCAGCCCTGTTCCTCTGCGGTCGGTGAAGTTTACTTCTACTTCTACTATGATCAATTTTCATTTCAAATGTCAAATGTCGGGAATTCACATTCTGTTGCTCTCTTCAGATAGGTCGGACCTCATGCCCGTTAAAAGCCTCTTCCAGAAATGGAGAGGACCTATCAGTGCTGGGGGGGGGGGGGGGGGAGTTACACATCATGATGAAGAAGAAGCCCTGTGGAACCCTGTAGAACCCTGTGGAACCCTGCAGAACCCTGAGAACCCTGTAGAACCCTCTAGAACACTGTAGAACCCTGTAGAATCTCTAGAACCCGTAGAACCCTGCAGAACCCTGAATAACCTCTAGAACCCTGTAGAACCCTGTATAACCCTTCAGAACCCTGTATAACCCTGCAAACCCCTGTATAACCCCGCAGAACTGGGCAGAGGCCTGCAGAACCCTATAGAACCCTGTAGAAGCCTGTAGAAACCTGAAGGACCTCTATAACCCATTAGAACCTTCTAGAATCCTGTATAACCATCTAGAAGCTTCTAGAACCCTGTAGAACCTCTAGAACCCTGTAGAACCTCTAGAACCCTGCAGAACCCTGTATAACCCTGCAGAACCATGTATAACCCTCTATAACCCTGCAGAACCTCTAGAACCCTGTAGAACAACTAGAACCATGTATAACCCTCTATAACCCTGTTGAACCCTGCAGCCCAAACAACGTGCCAAAGGAAAGTATTGCAATCAGGTGAACATTGTCAGAGCAATTAAAGCATGTTGGAGATGAACAGAGATCAGCATGGAAGCCTCCTCTGTCAGAGCAGATGTTTCTGCTTTTAACCAAATTAGGCAAGAGCATTCAGTTTAATTTAATCTGGAATTAAACTGGTTTCATAACAGCGTCACGTTGCGCACATATGTGGAAATCAATTACTGCCGAGGCCAAGGCCAGACTCATATCTGGATGGTCTCACTCTAAACCCTGGATGATCTCACAAGGCTCTAACTTTTCTGGTGTAACAATTCCCATCTGGGATTAATGAAGTTAATCATATCCTATTTTTACGCTCTTTTCAAATTTGTGTAACATTTTAGACCTCTATTTAACGCGTTTATTTTCCTCGTGATGTGGCGACGCGTCACAGGAAGGCTGTCTGCAGCGTCATGCGAACCCATAGACACAAATTTAGGACACGTTCCAAAGTCACCTTAAAGACGTAGGTGGCTCCTCCCCCCCCGCCCCCCCCTCCAGCCCACTCCGCAGACCCCTCCTCCCTCAGGTCCTCCTCGATCACAGAGGACTCGCCCAGGCAGATCTTCTTGGTGAGGGTGTTCCTCTGGTGGGGGGAGAGAGAGAGAGGGAGAGGGAGAGGGAGAGAGAAAGAGAAAGAGAGAGAGAGAGGCTTGCGGTCAGTCTGAGGATGAGCGCTGGGAAGATAACATTTGGATGATTTAACATCAGAACTCCAAGCCACCCAAACACCCACGTAGATCTCCCTGAGATTCATGATAAGGACATGATATATACTACTATATAGGGACCCCCCCCCCCCCCTTTACACATACATTCATCCGCCACACACACACACACACACAGACACCCACACACACACAAAAACATAGCACATGGACACACACACGCACACAAAAACACACCCACACACGGACACACATGGACACACACACACACCCTCCAGCCCTCCCCCTCCTGTCTCCCGCCTCACCCCTCCCCCTGGTGTTTCCCCCCTCCTCACCCCGGGACAAGCGTCCTCCCCCCCGTGTCTTCCCCCTCCTCACCCCGTTACAGGCGTCCTCCCCCCCGTGTCTCCCCCCTCCTCACCCCGTGACAGGCGCCCTCCCCCTCGGGTCTCCCCCCCTCCTCACCCCGGAACAGGCGCCCTCCCCCTCGTGTCTCCCCCCCTCCTCACCCCGGGACAGGCGTCCTCCCCCTGGTGTCTCCCCCCTCCTCATCCCGGGACAGGCGTCCTCCCCCTGGTGTCTCCCCCCTCCTCACCCCGGGACAGGCGTCCTCCCCCTGGTGTCTCCCCCCTCCTCACCCCGGGACAGGCGCCCTCCCCCTCGCGTCTCCCCCCCTCCTCACCCCGGAACAGGCGCCCTCCCCCTCGTGTCTCCCCCCCTCCTCACCCCGGGACAGGCGTCCTCCCCCCCGTGTCTCCCCCCTCCTCACCCCGGGACAGGCGTCCTCCCCCTGGTGGCCCACCAGGATGTAGAGCAGCTCTCCCTTCTCCAGCGGGAAGATGGCCGAGATGAAGACGCCGTGGGAGCGCTTGTTGTGGTTCTTGGCCCCTTTCCCTCCGGCGGCCCCGTAAGCAGAGAACCTTGGGGGGGACACGGCCCAAGAAGAAGAAGCCAGAAATGAGTCCATGAGGGGATTACTATATTAGCCATGGGGGGCGTGGGCGTGGCTGTCTGCCTCTGCCTTCATACAGTAGTGGTTAGGAGCCTGGAATAGACACATCGCTCCTCTCCATCGCAGGTCCCTTGAGCGTCTTTAGCAGAGTGTGTGGGGCTGAACCACAATCCTACACACCAAAGGGTGGAATAATTCCCCCTGAAGCACGACGTTTTGGAGTCGTCCTCTCTCCTGGCTTCAGTTAAACCACTGTTTCCAACTCAGTTTTGTTTTACTGATTTGCCGGAGAGTATTTAAGGTTAGCACGCCCTCTCCATGTCTTTAAACAATTACAACCTCCCATCTTGTGAAGCAGGCAGCAGCGTGCCGGCTCACGCGGAAGGGTCTCTTGAACAGAGGCTTTAGTGGAGCCAGGTGAAGCCGTTACCATGGTTTAATCACCGAAATCGTACAGTGCTCGGAGCGCTTCCCTCCATGATCGACACACACACACACACACACACACACACAGACACACTCACATGGACACACACACACATAAACACAAAAACACACAGACACACACACGCACACACACACACACACTCACATGTATCTGTTGGTGGCCGGGACCCTCCAGGTCTGGACCCCTTTCACCGAGCCGTCCCTCCCCACCGTCACGCTGACGTTGGTGTTGCGGTACGCGCTGTCACACTGGGCCTGGGTGGGCCCCCGGGGGCCGCTGGCCCCGCACGACGTGAACCACCACGTCATCAGGGAGACCTCTGGGTAAAGAGACGGAGGACATTCATGGACGACATGGTGTAGGTAGTGGGATAGAGACAGAGCCGTCATGGCTGACGTGCTGAAGAGAGAAAGAGCCATCGTGGCCGACATGGTGAAGAGAGGAGCCGTCCTGGCCGACACGCTGGTGGTGGTTGAAGGCATAAACCGGCAGAGCCCGATCCCAAGGGTCATTCACAGTTAGTCCCCACGCCAGCCTGTTCACACAGCTGTGAAGCAGGTTGGATATGGGCGAGGGAGGAGACCGAATGAATTACAGACGGAATGAGGGGAGCGAGGAGAACCACGTCACAGATCTGAGGGTCTGAGCAGCAGGTGAAGAGCCGGCTGAGCCTAAGCAGCGCTTGCGGACTGAAGGAAGAGTCGCACAGGAGGAGGGCTTCCCAGCTGCAGCTTTAAGTATGCAGCTCCTGGCCTGCCATGCATAATGCAGGAGATTAAAAGCCTCTGTTTACGTGCCACAGGAGGGACACACATTGAGTCTATCCCTATACTCATCTCCGGCTGCGTGTTAAATTAATACGAGGATTTAAGACCACAAGAACGTGTGCCCATTTATTTGATGATGAAAATGTCCGCCAGCGTCAACCCAACTTGTTAAAAATATTTGCACAAAAAGCACTTCCCTGTGATTTTTTTTGACCAATAATGCTACCATATATGGGAAGAGTGTTTTAGATTAACTATTGAATGAACCTATTTCCTCTCATCTACCGTTGACTTAACATGAGTGCGGGTGTTTTATCCAAGCTGTTTAATCATTGTTTCTACCGCAGTAGATGGGTTTCCATCATAAGAAGTGAATGATCAGGACATGCCAGAGCCCACCTGCTTGAATAGGTGGCACTTCATCTGAAGCTCCCCTCTTCACGATGGCGATAAGGAGGGTGGTAGTGAACGGAAGGCTAATCTAACCGGCGGGTAACGATTAGTGCTTACAGTCTTCATTCTAAAATCATTACCAGCGGTTCAATTATTCGGCAATAAGACGTGTGACAGCAGCGACATGTGCTGGGGCTCTGCAGATAGAGTGTGGTTTGTAGTAGAAAGCAACATGCGGAAGTCATGCTGTCAGCTGGAAGGGGGGGGGGGGGCGGGAGCTGCAGGTTACCTGAGGGAGAGGGCTCCTGGAGCGGGCCAAAGAGACCGTCGGAGTCCTCAAGGTCATGGAAGAACGAGTGGTCGAGCAGCAACAGATCAGAGGGATCTGCAGAGAGAGAGAGAGAGAGAGAGAGAGAGAGAGAGAGAGAGAGAGAGAGAGAGAGAGAGAGAGAGAGAGAGAGAGAGAGAGAGAGAGAGACAGAGACAGAGACAGAGACAGAGACAGAGACAGAGACAGAGACAGAGACAGAGACAGAGACAGAGACAGAGACAGAGAGAGAGAGAGAGAGAGAGAGAGAGAGAGAGAGAGAGAGAGAGAGAGAGAGAGACAGAGACAGAGACAGAGACACAGAGAGAGAGAGAGAGAGAGAGAGAGAGAGAGAGAGAGAGAGAGAGAGAGAGAGAGAGAGAGAGAGAGAGAGAGAGAGAGAGAGAGAGAGAGAGAGAGCAATATAGCGATCAAAGAAAAATCGAAGGAATGAAATATTGAACAAGACTCATCGCAGACACAAGAATAATAAAACCTGATACTTTCCAGAACTGTGTTTTACAGCAACCTACATCTTATTCAAGTAGTGTGGAAGAGGGAGGAGGGCCATGTTATTCATGGCCGGTCAGGTGAGGGCTTTCAGAACATAGGTGTAGCTTTACCTCATAAACGTGTCAAAATCGAAGATTAATAAGAGGGAGAAAAATGAATTTAGGAAATAACAGATTTACGTCCTGGAATCAGCCAACTGGCGCCTGTGGTTGGGCTCCGTGTCCACTAAGTGATGCGGTTTCTCCCGATTGTTTCCCAACCCCAAACCCAAACAATCAGACAACCCGGGGCGGGCCGTGACAACACCAAACAAACACCACGCTGTGTGATGAAGGAGACTCAGCTCCATCACATGTGAACGCAGCGGGCCTGAAGCAACATGCCAAGGTCTCTGTTGCCCGGACGTTAAATAAAGTATTCACTTGGAAAAGCATGCAAGGTTAGTCCGATCCACCGTTTAACTCTGTAAATAAATAAATCTGTCAGTGTCCTGCAAATAAAATAAAATAAAAAACGTTTAATGCTTAACATATGCATTGCGAGATACAGCGTTTCTCCAATGCTTTTGAAGTTCACAAATGATAATAAATATTTTCCACACATGTTGCAAACCTCAAAGCCACTTGGCACTTGGTCGCAACACATTTGAAGTTATCAAACTTTTAAACAAATTGCGAATCTTGCGCACATTGATGCAAAAGCATGAGTACATTTGTTTACAATTTGCCGAATGACCAATGGATCATATCTCGCTCATCAATCCCATCAGGTCCCTTCTCGGTGGAACAGTTGTTCTCCAGGAAACACACACAGAGAGAGAGAGAGAGAGAGAGAGAGAGAGAGAGAGAGAGAGAGAGGGAGAGAGAGAGAGAGAGAGGGAGGGAGAGAGAGAGGAGCGGCAGGACGCTACCTGACTCAAAGCAGGCGGCGCCGAGCGTGATGTCATCCAGAGCCAGGTCCGCGGCGGAGCCTGGCTCCCACGTGGCCGACAGCCGGACGGAGAACCTGCGGACCACACCCAGACAAGCGCCTCGTTGTCATGACGCGCTGCAAACGCGTATGCTTTGAATAACGTTGATCAAAGATTGCTGTGAGGAGGGGAATATGTACAGTACATGTTCTAATTGTCTAAACGTCAGTGCGCGCAGTGTTTTCCGGGTCACCAACTCACTCAAGTCCTCTCCTACATACTATGCACTGTAACACATGTGCTCGGTCTGAGCCATTTGAAGTGTTTTTCAGATCCCTTGAGCCAGAACCCAGACCCCTGTGGTCTGAGAGTCCGAACCCCTCAGTTCATATCCTAGCCATATGGTCCTCCTCAAGCTGCCCTGGTCCGCATCGCACTCAGCTTCTCCTCCATATCCAGCTCCAAGTATAACTGGTTGTCTGAAGGCTTCTTACTGGTGACGGAGGCCCGTGAGGTCCAGGGAGACGTCCTGCCAGTCTTCGGCCCACTGGTCGTACCGCTCCCACAGCAGGGGGGGGCCGCTGCTGCCGTTGGTTTCCACGGAAACGGCCAGCGTGCCGTTGAACTGGCCAGACATGTACACGGAGAACCGCAGCTGCAAGGGACATCGTCAAAGAACACATCGTGACTAAAGCATTGTTACATTACACAGGGAGTCAAGACATCGGTACAATAGACTGCGAGTCAAGACATCTTGACAGAACACATCGTTACAATATGCTGGGAGTCAAGAGGAACATCGTTACAAAACCCTGGGAGTCATGGACGGACTGTACAAGGATAGACTGCTAGACGGACAGCTAGAGAGAGAGTGAGATATATAAATAGACAGATGGATGGACAGTTAGATATAGATTGACATGAGTAAATAGGATAGGTCCATAAACACACTGACCCTTAATAAATAATAAAGAGGGTGAGACGGAGAGAGAGACACCTCCGACCTCTTTATTGTTCACCTGCCTTGGCAATGTGAATGTTTGTTTTGTCAATAAAGCTTTTTTGAATTGAGTTGAATTGGATTGAGACAGACAGAGAGAGAGAGATAGAGAGATAGACAGACAAAGTGATGATAATCAGTCAGATAGATGGAGAGCTGGACAGCCCACCTGGCAGGTATTAGCAGACACAGGCGGAGGTAGAGTGGGGCTCTGGACGGACGCACCCCGGGAGGAGGCTCCCTCTTGGACCCTCAGGAACAGGAAGTGGCCTGAGGAGCACAGCATGTGGATGGGAGCGTGAGGAGGTAGCGGCCCATGGCGACCGCCGCATGGAACCAGTCAATCTCTCGCTGCTAAATTGCTTCTGTCGTTGTTTTGTGGCCAAGCCAAACTGAGTGAATCAATCAACAGGCTACAAAAATATTTAACAACCCATTTGCTCAAATCCCTGAAAATCCTTTTAGCCAGCGCACGATTAGCCCCCAGATGTCTCAGAGCTGGAGCCGAACCACCCCACCATAAACAAATAGCTTCGGAGTCCTATCATTACATATGGAAGTGATCTCCAGAGAAACGCTGCTCACGATCACTTATGCCACGCTCCGCTCTCAGAAAATACAATCAAGGGCGGTCGGTAAACATGAATAACCCGGAAGGATTTCTGTTGCCCCAGAACACGAGGAACCGAGGAGGTAGTGGAGATGAATGAATGTCCTCCATCCATCCCTCAAGCCTTATCAGCCGACTACAATGGGAGCACACTCGATCTCCCAGCGTTGAGAGGACCTTTTTTTTCTACCAACTCTTTCCACTCCATTAATCATTAAGATATGTATTTCCCCGGGAGTCCTCTCTGGAGCTGAAACCAGAGGCGCCACACATACCTGGTGTTCTCCTCAGTCCATCCCCCTGTGGGTCCACCCTGGTCTCCATCATCTGCTGACCTGTGAGCCTCCTCCACGAGGTGGGCTGTGTGGACACGGACCAGCCACACGCGTCTCGCTCGAAGGAACAATGGGAGCCCAACGGCAGAGCGTCTGGGAAGGGGGAAGGGACACGTGCATCCTTATGTTGAATGTATAGATTTAATGCGAGGTTGATTATTACATCTGCCTCTGCAAAACATCTGCTCGCCATTTTTGCCTCTGCCCTTGTGCTAGTTTCCTCTCCGTTACGGAGACAACAGAGCTGATTTAAAACATTTGATCGGCCATCAAGGGTTTTTCCTAGACTGCGCTCGCTGTATTAATTAACCAGGCAAGGCTGCTGCCTATTTTCGGCTTGCGTGCGTACATCCTGCCCTAAAAATAAAGCACTACTTCTGTGCCCTTAAGTTTTTTCGTTGCTTTGATACCAAAGTTGAAGAATGTGCACTAAATAAAGAAACAAAACAAAAGTGGTTAGTTGCTGCTGCTTATAGCCAAAGGGTTTACAAGAGCGAAGGTCAGCGCTGTTTACTTTAATTAAGACAGACCGGGCTCCAAAGGCCATGTAATATAATGTAATGTAATGCAGACAATATATAAGGCTTCCTATAGGTGGAGATGGGCAGAGAGAGAGAGAGAGAGAGAGAGAGAGAGAGAGAGAGAGAGAGAGAGAGAGAGAGAGAGAGAGAGAGAGAGACAGAGACAGAGACAGAGACAGAGACAGAGACAGAGACAGAGACAGAGACAGAGACAGAGAGAGAGAGAGAGACAGAGACAGGGATAGAGAAAGAGAGGGGCTAAATGTCCTCTCCCCCGGGCTCCACACGCTGAGTTCTCGAACAAGCTCCCCTTCCACTGATCCCATTAGGAAGCTGTTCGCTTCCAAGGGCCTTTCCCTTTTTTTGAAATGATGGCTCTTTGACTAAACCTTAAAAGGGTGAGAGAGAGGGAGGGAGGGAGGCAGGTAGGGCGACGCACCTGGAGAGAATATTTATGACCATCTCACTGGTGGCTCCAGAAACCAAAAGCATCTGGCGGGTTGAATGAATAGACATTTCCCCTCACGTACGTTTTCAAAAGCCAGAGACTGAATATCAAATGAAAATATTGAGTGAGCTGCGGGGTGCCCGGGGCTTGGATAAACTGTTTTAATACGATCTTATCATGCACCTCTTCAATCCAGTTGGAAGCTGAGATTCCAGTGGGAGAGCGTAGGAACCTGGTTTCACTTTCCAAGAGCTACACTCTAGTCTACACCCACACTGTGAGCCGGTCCTGCGCCCAAAGAACGATGTGAATTCCTACGTGAAATGCGATATATGATTTCTACCGAGTCACCCTGATGACTCTCGCTCTCGCTATCTCACACGCCAACAAAATGAAGCAGGCTCCCCTGGCTCTACGGCCGAGGCACTCAGCTCAGCGTTGGGCGGGCCGAGCGGAGAGCTGTCCGAGGACATTACTCTCCGAGGCCGTTGCTTTAATCCAGCTAATGTACGGAGCACCGACCCAGCCAGCTCCCTCGCGTTCTGTTCCTCTACTCCAGGACTCTCAGGCCTGTAGCTCTCCCCCAAGTGCTCCCAGCAGTCCCCCAGGGCTGTCCCACTGCTCCCAGTCCCCCAGGGCTGTCCCACTGCTCCCAGTCCCCCAGGGCTGTCCCACTGCTCCCAGCGCTGTCCCACTGCCCCTACTTCTCCCACTGCTCCAACTTCTCCCAGCGCTGTCCCACTGCTCCCAGCACTCCTACTTCTCCCAGTGCTCCAATTCCTCCACTGCTCCCAGCACTCCCAGTACTACCAGTACTCCCACTTCTCCCAGCACTCCCAGTGCTCCCAGTACTCCCAGTGCTCTCAGCGAGCACTGCTCCAAGTGCTCCCATCGCTCCCAGTGCCCATTGAAGCGTTCACCTACCATTGATCAAGTGAATCTGGAGTCACACCCTTTCCTTGGGAGGTCAAGGTCGCAGTAGTGCAGTGATTTCACATTTACAAACGATACGCAACAGGAGGCCTGGGAGTATGTTCAGGACTTTTATTTTATTACATTATTTATTTATTCATTTACATTATTCAATAGTATTTGTATTATTTGTCTGATTAAAAGATCATACCATAACGCCTACATTTAAATATATCACCCTTACTTCTATATAGATGCATCGATAGATATCTATATCTATAGACATAGATATCTATAGATATAGATATATAAAGTGGTAATGCAGTCGTATTTCCCACCCCATGCACCCGTACACATTACAGTCAGTGACCTGATTGGCTGGGTGGAGGACCGACTCACCACAGATGAAGCCCTCGTCTTCCCCTAGGGGACAGTCGCTGTGGAAGTCGCACACCAGGCTCTGGTCCAGGCAGCCCCCCAGCTCGCACTGGAACCCTCCGTCACAGTCCAGGTCCCGGCCAAGCGGCTCTGCAAATCAGGAGCAGTTGCAGGAGGAGTCCGGGTTTATGCCTTCAGTATCTCATCACTTCCTGTCCTCTGTCTGTTTGTAAAGCGGTGTTGAGGGTCTAGAAAAGCTTTAGTGTTTTTGAAAATCTTTGAATCAAAGAGTAGGATTAAAAGTAAGGTCTGTTTAAAATCAGTAACACCGCCGCCGCTCCATCCAGTGCAGGGAGGTTCTGATGAGAGGTGAGACACACAGCAGGCCAACACATACCTACAGGACATAATGAGTCATGGGCTCCAGAGAGAACGCTGCATGTCCAGTATGCTATGCCTGTTTGCTGGGTGGGGCGGTTACGATCTGAACGCTCTGAGACTGGGTTCTCAGTGAGTTCAAAAGTGAGACAAAAACATCAGAACTAAAGAACACCAGACTCGAGCCATAGGTTCACAATGTACCCGTTTCACAGTCGATGAACTCCAGAGAGTCCAGGGCCAGAGTCGCTGCCTCGCTGTCCAGACAGGCAGAGTAGAGCAGAGTCACCTGGAAGGGCTCGTCCACCTGGCCAATCGCAGCGTCCACAACCTCCCATGCAGCCCTTCATTGACAAATCAGAGGAGAGCAACAGGCACAACTTCATATATCATTACATTGATAGGGAGAAAGCTATTTTAATTTCATCTGTAGTATTAGATCAAGTAAATACCATACTTCTTAAGTTACTTTGTAATTGAGTAGAAAACAAAAGGTTAGAAAGTAATTTGATCCTGGCGCACAATAATTATTATATATTAATACATTATTATTTCAAATGTCAATAGAGGTACATATGCAACCCGGACAAACCCACTGAATAACGCCTGCAGCATGCACAGCCATGCAATGGATATGACCCTAGCAATGGAGATGATGTTCAACATTTAATTTGAGATATTGAGCTCCACAAGGTTTAGGTTTTGATATTTGACGTCTTCTCTGTCCCTAACACCGGTACTGTAGACCTCCAGCCAACCCAATGAAAATTGATTTGATGTTATCCACATGATTATCAGCACACTAAGAACTCAGAAGAATAGTTTTGGAACTCAAACAGCATCTCGAGGAGGACTAAGCGAAGACCGTACAAGACCTCGGTGTTACCTGTCTTGCTGTATGGATGCGAGGCATGGAAACTGAACAAGGGTGATGACAAGTTAGTTGATGTATTCAATAACAAGTGCCCGCGCAGAATTCTCCGTGTCCGATAGCAAGATCATATCAGGACTGAGGACCTGCTTAAGGGAGCTGAGATGAAGCCACTTAGTGAGGAAGTCAAGATCAGAAGATGGAAGATGATTGGCTATATCTTGAGGCAGAATAGAGAAAGTAATGGCAATGTGGCAATGACGTGGGCACCGTAAGGGAAAAGAAGAAGAGGAAGACGTCACCTAAGACAACGTGGAGAAGGACTGTGGAGAAAGAGAGGAGAGATGGTGGCTGGGGCTCATGGGATGAGGTGCGAGTTTCAGCAGCGGACCGAGAGAAATTGAAAGGTTCTGTAAAGGCCCTATATGCCACAAGGCATTGGGAGGACAGATCGAAGAATATGTTTTCAACAAATAGAGTCAAGGCATTACCATTGCTTTTTATAAGCTTTTCGTTGTTTTTAAATGTATGTATGTATGTCATATGTAAAATGTACTGCAGATATATTTAATATGTAAAATTTACTGCAGGGCGCAAACAGATCGGTATTCATCTGATGCTGTAAAGCTGAACCACATCAGGCTTAGTTAGAGGGCCAGCCAATCGGTAATGCAGGCATAGGCAGCATTTAATCATCAGATTTTATTTTAGGTCATAGTGCGTTCTACTGACGTTACCTAGAAGTTTGTTTATACCCAATGCACTGTAGGGAAGGGTCAGAAATAGACTTGTCTTCATACACACAACCGCATGGTAATGAGTGTGTGTCTGTCTGTGCCTTTAGTCGAAACTCAAACATAATAGAATTGCACAATCCATTACTGCACTACATGCACACAACCCAAAGAGCACGCAGCCACAAAACGCTGTTTGCAAATGCCCATCCATCATTCTTGTGTCCAAACCAATTACAAATAGATATATCAGCAGGGGCTGCTCCTGGATACACGAAGCCTTTTAGCCACTCAGAGGATAACTGGACTGAAGCATTAGATCAATAAGAAGTAAACACGCCAGACAACAGATGAACAAAGCAGATGTTTCCTCTGAGAATCTACAAGTCTGCAGTTGTGCACCGCATGTCACAGATCATAAAGACTTTTCTTTCCGTGCCTCTTTTGTGCGGCAGACGTCTGAAATCATCATTCCGCGCCGTTCGCCTTGTCCTTAAGACCCTCGCTCCTCAGAACTTTGATGAACAACGGAATCCAGTCCAACAAACCACTTCAATCCATCCCCTCGAATTGGCCGTGACGCAGGCATTGCAATTGATCGCTGGAGCGTAAACAATACTCAAACAATAATAAGAACGGCCGTTTAAGAAGTGAGCAAGACCCAGAGAACCCGAGTCTGCGGCCTGAGTTCTGAGATCGTACGTCGTGCTGCGCTACGAGGGAGGACCCGAGACGTCATGTCATCTCACTACTGCCCGCTTCTTCGTCTGTGTTAAAGTCAACCGTACGCAAACTCAGTGCACACCAGTGAGCTCAGGGATCCAGAGGATCAATCAATTACTTAAGCCGAGTTAGGCCTAGTTAAAGCTAGTGAATTAAGGTAGATAAAAAAGAGAGGTTGCTAACCTGCTACCAGGTTGCTTGATAACCACGGAGACATCAGGTGTGCTGGAGGTGGTGTGTTGGACCAGAAGGGTGAGGTTCCCCTCCACCGGCCCCGACTCGAACACCGCCAACTGCAAACTGCACAGCTCACCACTGCCTGGCAGTTCCTGGCTGCTCAGGTGGTAAACACAGCTCCCAGAATCCTCAGCAGCGGAGGAATAGGGGCTTAGAAGCAGGAAGTGACCTGGAACAAGAGAGGTTGGATTGGAAAATTGGATAGCAGTCTGAATAAACCAGTTGCTTCACAGGGTGAATCACATTAAATAAAAAAGGGGTTAAAATTCAGATTCTCAATAAATCACAAGGATTGGCTCCACAAGCCCGCTGGAAACCATCGAAAGGCCAGATCCCTCTTGAGCAGACATGCCTCGGCCATGATGCAAGACACCAGGAGCACATCATCACATGGTTCTCTGTACGGTCTGCAGTCTCACCCTGAGAGCTCCCCAGTGAGTGGTCTGCGATTGGCCTCCTCGTGCCAGCGTGCGTGATGGTTATGGGCTGCTGTGGGGAGGAGGTCTGCCAGTCGTCTCTGCTGCTGTGGTTTGAAAACCTCCACTGGCAGAGTGATTCAAAATCACAGGAGGTGGCTGGCGTAGAACAACACAGGAAAGCCTGTTATGTTATTTCATTTTTCATTTGATTCGTGGTGGAATGCAAGGTGATCTGAATACAGGATGCCAATTATTAAGATTGAATTGAATGTTAAAGGAGCAGTTTGTAGGATTTAGTGGCATCTAGTGTTGAGGTTGTGGATTGCGACCAACTGAATATCTCCCCTCGTCTCTCCCTTTCCGACGACGCCGGAGAAGCTACAGCGAAATGCATGACCGAGAAAATCATTCAGCCGAGAGAAGAAAAAGTAGAAAAAGCTTTAATTTGACTGTTTTTGGATCTCTTTAAAGGTTTTGAAATGCTGTAAACTATGATAATTTTATTTTCCTGACACTGAGTATCCTTCTACAATAACGGTCTATCGTTCAGGCCCTCGTCTCACAAAAATAATTCTGCTTTTACTCACGCACAATTATCGCAACACAACGATTCGAATGTTAAATCTCTTTCCATAGAAGACTCAAATCATGAATGATTTGAGGTCCCCCCCTGATTAAAACGTGAATATAACAGAACATTTCTGTCAACTCTATTCCACTACATGCCACTAAGTTCTCAACAATTCACCTTTAAGATATTATTTTGAAGACATATTCAACTGTGTGGATACAACAGGACAACTAAATGAAAAGATTTCGTTCATGGAAGTGTTCAGTCTTGTGAACACTTCCATGAACTTGTGAAGTAATAAATAAAAATCTACAGCAGAGCTGATATCCATTCAGCAGAGCAAAGGAGACCGAGGAAGGGAGAGGGACAGAGAAAGAGAGAGAGGCCATAGAAAGAGCAGAAAAAGGAAGAGGGAAGAAGGGAAAGAACTCGAAACACAAAAGGTTTGGTGGAAAAAATGCTTGTCAAAACATGAATTTAAAGAGGATGTCGGTGAGGGGAAAGACATGCATATGACCTGCAATATATTGCATCTTTCCAACATGCATGATGCTTTATAAACTAACACCATGTGACTTTTAGGACTATTGTTACAGGATGATGCGTGATAACAGCTCCATGTTGTGAGAACAAAACACGGAGATCCTGCATGTGACCACCTACTTGACTTAAGTTGGCTTTTGGCGGTCGATTCCAAATGACGAGAAAACACATAATCGGCCAAGTTCTCCTCAAGCACCGTGTTCAGAACAGCACGGTTGGTACCACACACTGAAAACCAGAGAGAGAGAGGGAGAGATAGAGAGAGATATATATATATATATATATATATAGAGAGAGAGAGAGAGAGAGAGAGAGAGAGAGAGAGAGAGAGAGAGAGAGAGAGAGAGAGAGAGAGAGAGAGAGAGAGAGTCAATTAAATCCTTTCAGCACTCATAATTTATTTTACAGCAGCAGATCATTATGTGAATTGGGTTACAGAAATATTTGAGAATACCCATCTTGGCATTTGGCTTTGGGTTGTCTAATAGTTGTTGTAAGGGTCATCTCGCTGAAGGATACCAGTTTGTGCGACAGGTGAAGATATATCTAAGCTTGTAATGCTGCCATTAATTTCTTGAAAGGTGAATTTCACCAAATTTAATTCACATGCATGTTACAGCATGTGAATATATATTATGTATGTATGATATACAATGAGTGGTGACTATACTCAAAATAGAGAATGCAGGTGTGTCAACATGTCAAATGATCAACCCAATACAGAAAAACAAAAGTCACATGAGACCAACTACAAACTTGGTCACGCGTCTCATGAATAATCTCATCACAACAGAATTCTGTTTTTGAAACGTCTGTTAAGACGTGAGCAGAACAAGGGACCTCCATCAGCGGCCCGCTGGGGGGGGGTGCAACATGCATGTGACAGCGCAGGGAGCCCACTAAACAAAGAGTTCATACAATGATGTCACAGAGGGTCATCCACTCAACCCCCGCTCCGCTCCGAGGGACAACCGGCGTCTGTGACCCGACTGGGATGGGGGTCACGGTGCCCGGGCGGGACGGATCACTTTATTCAAGAGGCGGAGGCTAAAAGGAGACAATGTTGATAAAGAAGCACGCTGACTTGGCTAAATGAACGCCTGTTTGGTTGTTAAATATAGAAGAAAAACGAGCCACAAATAGAGACGCACATGGACACTGGCATGGGATAATTGACCAGATTGAAACGATTGACCAAAATGTTTGTCTATTATTAGTATAAGAAACTAAATAGTATCTTAACTCTCCCTCTATCCCTCTCTCTCTCTCTCTCTCTCTCTCTCTCTCTCTCTCTCTCTCTCTCTCTCTCTCTCTCTCTCTCTCTCTCTCTCTCTCTCTCTCTCTCTATATATACACACATATATATATCTCTCGCGCTCTCTCTCTTTCTATCTCCCTCTGCCTCCCTTCCTCCCATATTCTCTTGTTTCCCCCCTAAAGACAGCAGAACATCCTTCAAAATCACACAATGTTCTCGGCTGGTGAGTAAAAACATGAGCAGGAACGCCCGGGTCAGGCCGGTTCCCCGCCAGCACATCCAATCCCGGGGCTGCAAACACAGACCTCCAGCTGTGTGTGTGGTGCCGCGCCCATCTCCATCGCACATGTTCCCTTCCTGTATGTTCAAGACCCAGAGGACCAAGAAAGTGAATCCGGCAACTGCTTCTCAACACTGTGGCGGGGCTGTCAGGGTTCTGCTGGACGAGTCTGGAGAGGAATGGTGGCAAAAGGGAGTCTGCGGTGTCTGGCTTGTGTCATAGTCACCGGAGTAGGGACGGCTCTAGGATGAGGCTGCTTGTGTTCCAGGCCGGCTCACGGTTGATGGAAGAGAGTCTGGAAGTTTGTATTCTTGAGCAGCTCTCAGGAAACAGCACATCTGACTTCAACTGGCAAGAAACCCAGGCTGATTTGCCTCCAGAGACCTGGCTTCAAACATCCTGTCTTTCCTCTCTCCCGCCCTCCCTCCCTCCCTCCCTCCCTCCCTCCCTCCCTCCCTCCCTCCGTCCCCGTCTCTTCTTTCCTTTCATGTTTTATTTTCCTTCCTTATTTCCCTAATGTGATCCCTCTAAATATGATGGACACATGAACCCTGTCATCTTCCTGTGTCCTCTTGGATCAGGAACTCTCTCCAAACCGCCACCTCGTCCTCCTCAGCCTCACACTGCGTTCTCCTGTCCCTCTGTCAATAGTGATTAGGATTATTATTGGGGTCTTGATGAGGAGGCTGAGACGCTCCAGTGCAGGGTCTGACGAACGCTCTCGTCCTGCTACAACAACACATCCCCAGACCTCGATTCTCAGCAGATATTATTCTGAGCTTTCAACGTGATCCTTGTTAAAAAAATGCACTACTACATAGCTGTCCTGCAGTTATCAACAGAGTATTGTGCATGTTCCAAGTCATGAGTAGGCAGTTCATTCAACTTACAAGAAAGAGCATAAAATGCGCTTCCAGGCCTGCAAAATGACAGTTGACAGAAATGTGGTTTATGCCAAAAAAAAAAGAAGGAAATATGTAAAGAAACACGGTAAAGACGAAGATGGCACAATTTCTAGCTCAACCAAATCCCTGAAGGCTGCAAAGCTTAAATCACAGAACTCAAGTTCACCTCCCAACTGCTCAGAGTGGAGTGCTAATCCCCCCCACTCCTGATCCCCACCAAGCCCCAGCCCCCCTAGCCTTCAATGCAAGGTCCGGTCCGCAGCCAATAGCATAGGAGCGCTGGGATGTTAGTTATTGTGTAGTAGTATTGTGTTTTTGGTCAATGTTAAGTCATTTATCGTGGAATAGTTTGTCATGAATGGCCAGACATTGTTTCCCATGCAAAACGTTTTACTAGCCTTGGTTATGTTAAATTTAGTTACGTTTTAGAACTAACACCACTCCCGAGTGTCCTGAGTATCACCAACAAAAACTCCCACAATGCATTCTGACGGTCAAGTCTTACTCTGCTAAGGACCATGGACTTACAAGGATTTCAAAATGTTTAGGAAGGTCTTGGGACAAACTCAACCACAGCGAAACATCGAAATATATTTTTGATACAAATGAATGAGTCCACATGGAATGTAAACATAAATAGTACAAAGTCGGATCACAGGGTTCCTAAGGCCTTGTATGGCCCTACGTGTGTTCACTCCTAATGCAAAACATACTCCCCTCCATTGTGCTCTATACCGCTGCTCGTCAATTGGACGAGGTGAAGGTCAAGAGATTGATTCAGTCGTAGGATTAGCGTGCTTGCTTTGAAGACGGCACACAATTCAAACACATGTAGGCCCAATTTGACCCATCACATTGTTTTCTCCACGATAGAAGAGAGGGTGGAAAAATAATCTGCCTGTTTTATAAGAATAATTGAATAAATGTTATAGATAGATTATAGATAATAATAATTGTATTACAATGGTCAGTGACTATTATTAAATTATACTATTTATTATTTGATCGAAGGAGTTTACTGTCTTTCATTCTGAATGTTGTTGTTTAATACTCACATTCACCATGTGAGTTACACAACAAACTGGGCTATATATACTGTCCCCCACTATAAATTAAATTTCCGCACAATAAGATAATTAAATCAAATGCAGTGCCACTATCTTCAATGCATAGTTTGGCCCTTTGTTACCAATAAGTGGATACCTCAAACTTCCCAACAGCAGATCGGGAAACTCTGGAAAGAGTTCATAAATGGAGGGCTTTGTATGTTGTTTTGGTCATTTTGGATAAGCCTGAAAAGCTCTGGCATTTATTGGGGATTATGTTACTAAAAACTGCACTTGAACCACTTGTGTTTTCTTGAAAAGTATTTCACACCGCAGTTTGAGGTTATTATCAATATTCACAAGCAGAACTTGAATAACGAAACATTCAAAATATACAATCATAACATCACAGTAAGATATAAAGAGAAGGGCCATACTGGCCCCCATTTCCATACAAGGGAAAATAAAACAGCAAATTCTTGCAGAACTTGTTTTTGTGAAATTTGGAGAAAAAATTAACTGCTGTCAGCCAAATTAAATATATTTTAAATTATATTTTGAAGATGAAAGACATTCCACTCAACTGATGCCAGTTATCTTAATCCTACCAATAAAACCACAATTTAGGAAGGAACACAACTATAACTATATGGAATTGCATCGGTCCTATCAGTCAGAGTCATGCTGAAGTCTGTAAGGATCTGAGCAGAGGATGGGGTATTCTCCGCTCTTGATATAAAAGCATTCCACTTATTGCACTCTCACTCCGTTCCTGCCACGCGCGTCAGTTGTACACTACAAATAAATCATCCGTGAATTGTAAGGATCTCGAAGAAAGAACCGGAATCAAGCAGCCCAACAGTAAACAAGATCATTAAAATGGATTATATTTATATTAGGAACTCCTGTCCCCCTTCGGTTATTCAGGAAAACCCAACAGGTGTGCATGTAAATGAATTAATAAAATAAAACATAACTTCAAAGAGTTTGGCCTATCATATTCTAATACAGAACTGAATTAAGCTAGATCCCATTTCCATGCATCACTGATTAGCCCTCCCTAACGTTCTGCCCGCTGTTCTGTTTGATGTGAGGTTCTTTACCAGACAGAACCGGTCACGTCCAGATCCAATGCGTTTTGCATTGAGACCATACTAATGCTTTTCCCCATCTAGACCAACTTCTAAAGAGCTTTGTGCAGGGAAGACCCATAACTCAATTTAACGATCTTAATTGGTCGCAGCTTGGTTCAAATTTGAATGTTTACTATTTAGCATTCTCACAACCTGTCTTTCTTCAGAGGGCCTCTAAGATGGCCTCCTTCTATCCCTCTCTCCTTATATTCAACGGCATCATAAGAACACTTCTTTCAAACATAAGACGAGGGGGTTGGAATAACCAAAACCTATATTTGAACCATGACTTTTGCAGTGGCTCTCTGAATATTTAAAAATAGAATGTAAAAGTAAGTAAGTTAAAGTAAAATAACGCTTGTGTTTGAATCCCTCTTTCCCAAAAGCTTTTTGTGCTCCATCTATCTAGAGCTGTTCTGAGACTAGTCTTTATCGGGCCAGTACTCAAGTCTCTATCTCGACTTCAATCCATGGAAGATTTACAGATGTTGGTGAAAGTCAAAGAAACATTGTAACCTTGGGATAACATAACACACACTTTATTTTATTTATGAACTGCTTTATTTTATTTTTCTGGTAGATTATAATTGATTGTGTGATTGCCTGGAGCTTTTCTTAAATATTTTAAAAAAATTATATTATCAAGAAATACCCTATGATCCATGCATTATTTTTATACCTTTTTAAAATTATAAGTCATATACCGCTGATTTATGCTCTGTGAATAGAGCACGGTGCGTTTGTGTGAGGGTGTGTGTGTGTCATCAGTCTGTGTGTGAGTGTGTTTTCTCGTAAGTATGTTATTTATTCAGTTTTTTCCACTGATATTTCGTTTTTGTAGAGCTCTGGTTCACGACTGATTGTTAACCTTTGTTCTTTGAGTATGTGATGATTAAATTAAGCCGATGTTATAAATGCATTTTATCTAATGTGTGTCATGCCTTTCGGAGAAACACATGTACTCACAGATGCTTTGAGTAAAAGCCTCCACCAAATGGCCTCAATTATTTAAATATGAAAATATTAGTCCGACAAATTTACAGAACATCATGCACTAATACTCAGACTGGACCGACCTCGATCATCAGAGAGGATTGGGAAGTTAAAACTTAATTGGGAGCGGAGCGGTATGTATTGTCAACAGCTCTAGCGCCAAATCTTTCTCCGGGACAACGAAAGCCTGGCCGAGGAAAAGGTCTTTGAGGTCCGTCTCTACTGCTCAGCGTTCTCCTGAACCACCAAAGGGCCCGGTCTGGAACTGTGGGGACACGGCAGACTGGAGGAATGTGCCCACGCTGCTCTCCTTCCACCCCCCCCCACGGTGGAGACCAGTAATGGGGGAGGAGGTGATGATCAGGATGCGGTTCAAAGGGCATCAGACTCATTGACCGAGCAGAAGGAAAGAAGTGCATCACGGAGAACTCAGAAGGGACTCCCCTCTACCGACTAAACTACTAAGAAACAGGACGGGACAGGACGGCAAATAAGAACATCCTCCAGGTTGCTGAGGAAGACCTAAGGGGTCAACACATCTCCCAGCACATCATCGACCCACGCGTGGAAGAACATAACCCCAGTGTAACCACGTCCTCTGTCAGTATGAGTCAGGTTAGCCCAGGTAGACCTATGGGCCCTAGGGACATCCAGATAACTAATTAAAGGTAGAATAAGTTATAGTTAGCGGATCAATTTCCATTTAGGGATGTCTAACCCTGCTTTGGAACATACAATTCTGATGATTGATTCAAGACGTTGCATTGGTTTCTTGAGTGTTCTTCCACACACATCCTTCAGATGTAACCTGTTCAGAATATACATGTGACCTTTGGTTCCTGCATCCCAATTTGAACTCCTCCATACAAACTAAGTCAATCATCGAATTCTCCCAATTCTGCCCGCACAAATGCGTCTCGGTAATACGTTTTCCCATGAAAACCATTAGGCAGGTCAGCACACAGAATGCAGCCTGTGATTGAACCTAGGTTGAGAGTGACTGTGTGTCTGATGGCGGCCGCGCTGACAGACCCGATGCGTTAATGAAGAAGGGAGCGGCGCTCTTCTCTCCACATGAACCCCAGCCAGCGGTGGAGGAGTGATTACGTTCGGCTGTGTGCAGGGGCGAAGTAGCTACACTAAATATGACGGCTCTTTCATCTCCCTCTGTCTCCGGTCACAGTCGTAGTCGCTGCTCTGTGATGCACTCTGGGTATGAAGCCAGAGTCACACCACAGCAGCGCCCGTGATGCAAGGAAATCACAGGAACACGTCGTCTTCCTGTCTTCAGCAGAGTCAATGTAAATGTTGTAACAACGTAGAAAACAGCCTTTACAGCAGGACATCTGGGGAAACCAAGGGTGCTTTGTTGTGGTGGTTTACATCATGTCCCAATGCAATGGGTACGGTACCTAGCTACCAGTAAAGTGGGGCATACCGTCAACAGGCAACAGGCTCTGTGGAGGGCTCTCAAGTCCCTCATCACCGTGCATGTTAACGCAAGGTCTCCGTTTCACATGGAGACAAGACGGAGAGACTAGGGTGAGTGACACAGGCAGACAGCAATGAGGACATAGATTTAACCTTATACTACAACATACTACAGTGATGTTAATTACAAAGAAATGACAAACAGAAGAGATAAAGTGTGTTTGTTTCCCAGCTATAGAGGATGCAGGCGGGCGCAGACGCAGACATCGGCCCAGCAGATCTGCCCCATAAGTCCCCTCTCTGGTGAATATCGGTTGTGTGTGATTGCATTGGGACCCACAAGGGATGGATCAACAAGTCTCATAATAAACTGGTCTCATATAAATATTCCATCATGCAGTTAGGAGTGCATTAGCTGTTGTTCTTTGATGTCGTGGAGATGTAAGGGCGAGCATGTGGCCTATTGAATCTAGAGAACTGCATGAGGTTCAGTGTAAATTAAAGACAAATACGTGCACTAAACACTGAAAGGGGGGCCCTGTTTCTGATTTATTTATGTGAAATGCACGACTGAAATGTGACAACTTCTATATAAAACAAAGACATGAAGGAAACAGTGCAGGATATGAAAGAAGAGCAGCAAGGCAATCAGACTGAAAGGTAGACCACATACCAGAGTGATCCATCAAAACCCGTCTTTTACACGCTGTAAATTCTAAGATTTGTTTTGCTTACATGACTGTAAGACTAGTTCATCTCAACAAGATGTGGCTGTTTCTTACAAACGGATTGTTTCCCCGACCACGAATTGTCATTACATTTTGAAATGGATTGTTGATTGTTATCATTTTTAATTACCCCCCCCCCCCCCCTACATTTGTGATACACCTTCAAGCATAGCAGTAATAAACTTTCCTGGGTATGGCTCATTATAAACCTTTAGTTATACATGTAGTGCTCGGCAGCCGCGGTGTAAATCAAAAGTCAGAAGTCAGGGAGCCTTGATTTGTAGCTTTTCTCAGCAGAACTGATATTTAAATGATTTAAAAGGCGTTTTTCAGTGAGATGTTTAAAATTAATCCAACGACGTAACATGATGCTAGCCTCCAGTATAGCGGCAATCATAACAATAGCTAACAATTAAATGAATTAGTCCTACATTAATTTAAAAGGTATATCCAAACTTACATTTTATTAAAAGCATTTTGGGATAGCTAAATTGAAACAGGAACACAACCAATTCTTCTACTTACTCATCCAAATTACGATGGGAAAAAAAGTTGTGTGTCTTTGAAGGTAATCCATGGCTTCTTCTCTGGAGCGGCTCCTGGGGAAAAGGGGGTTCCCGTCTCGTCACCAACGAGTCTAATGAAAGGATTAACTTAACTACATCAAACAAGTCCGTTTAGATGCAAACAAATCGGCCATGGCACACGTTAACGGCAATTGCTCCCGCTGCGGACGTCAACGCACTGCGATGCATTCCGGTGATGCTGATGCTGCAGCAGTCGGGGCTAAAATGACGACAATTCTCTCTCTCTCTCTCTCTCTCTCTCTCTCTCTCTCTCTCTCTCTCTCTCTCTCTCTCTCTCTCTCTCTCTCTCTCTCTCTCTCTCTCTCTCTCTCTCTCTCTCTCTCTCTCTCTCTCTCTCTCTCTCTCTCTCTCTCTCTCTCTCTCTCTCTCTCTCTCTCTCTCTCTCTCTCTCTCTCTCTCTCTCTCTCTCTCTCTCTCTCTCTCTCTCTCTCTCTCTCTCTCTGACTGTCTCTCTCTCTCTCTCTCTCTCTCTCTCTCTCTCTCTCTCTCTCTCTCTCTCGCTCTGACTCTCTCTCTCTCTCTCTCTCTCTCTCTCTCTCTCTCTCTCTCTCGACCCTATTGTCCCATCATATGTAATTGCTAATTACAGTTAATTACAGTTATTGCTAATTACAGAAATTCTGGTTTGTGTTTGTACATCTGATCTCACTTATTTTGCTTGTTAAAAATATAACAAAACGCCTCCCTTGGCTGATTGCTACTGAGGTGTCACAGAAGATCTAACAGCCCAGAGCACATGGAGCGGGAGTGGGTGTTCGGATTTCTATATATATTTTTTATGGGGCATCATGCTTTTCAGAAGTAGCCTACGGCGGTGAGTTTAGCCTTCATATCAATGGCTCCACTCCGAATGGCTGTGGTCAGTTGAGCTTGACCTCGTCATGATGCGTTAAAATCCACTAAAACTCTCCAGTACACTTCCCTAAATGTTGTTAAGATTGCCCTTTACCACACGCACGCACGCACGCACGCACGCACGCACGCACGCACGCACGCACGCACGCACGCACGCACACACACACACACACACACACACACACACACACACACACACACACACACACACACACACACACACACACACACACACACACAAACACACACTCCTCATATGGAGACAGTACAGTGCTGCTCTCATTAGGAGAGTGTTGCTGGTCACTGGTTCCCAGCAGCCGCAGCGGGTGGCTGTCAGGGGGGAGTTGAGTCTGGAGAAAACATGGCGTCCTCTACCTAACAACCCAGCCCTAGCGAGGCCCTCTGCTATTATAATAACAACGGGAGGATCACGCCTGATTCAAACAATGAGCTTACCTTTAAGGTCTGATGAGGATGTGGCATTATGAGCACAATAGAACAATGTTCTCAGGAACCTTCCTGTGGGAGTCTTCGATGACTGTGCTAATGAATGGAAGATGATTGCTTTGGTTGATTCCAGCCCTACTGTGTTGTTTTTCTTTTTACAGATGGCTACTTTCAATTAGACGTCAGACACGTTCTGTTACCACAGGGATGCAGGCTTCTACAGTGTAGAGGTAAGGAAGGAAGGTAATAATATTATTGTGTTGCTATCCTTACTCAAATATGTCATTCATATATTGCTGGCTATGATTACGTTTAAAAGTTTTTTAGTTTTTAATTAATTATAATCTAGCAGTCACTCCTGCTCATATCGTCAGTGATCCATGTAAGAAGCACGTATAAATATCGTATAAAGTCAATATTCCTTCACATCAAGTTATAGCTTTCCGATACCAAGTACGTATATGCATCTGTAAATGTTGGTTTATAAATCTACTGGGTCCTGAAAGAGCCTCTGAGCACAGGGTCTGCTGGGTCTAATGGGCCTTCAGGATCTAGTGGTTCTACTGGGTCTTCTGGGTCTAATGGGCCTTCAGGGTCTAGCGGTTCTACTGGGTCTGCTGGGTCTAATGGGCCTTCAGGATCTAGCGGTTCTACTGGGTCTGCTGGGTCTAATGGGCCTTCAGGGTCTAGCGGTTCTACTGGGTCTGCTGGGTCTAATGGGCCTTCAGGGTCTAGCGGTTCTACTGGGTCTGCTGGGTCTAATGGGCTTTCAGGGTCTAGCGGTTCTACTGGGTCTTCTGGGTCTAATGGGCCTTCAGGGTCTAGCGGTTCTACTGGATCTGCTGGGTCTAATGGGCCTTCAGGGTCTGCTGGTTCTAATGGGCCTTCAGGGTCTAGCGGTTCTAATGGGCCTTCAGGGTCTAGCGGTTCTACTGGGTCTGCTGGGTGTAATGGGCCTTCAGGGTCAAGCGGTTCTACTGGGTCTGCTGGGTGTAATGGGCCTTCAGGGTCTAGCGGTTCTAGTGGGTCTGCTGGGTCTTCCTGTGTGTTTGTGTGTCAGCAGAGGGGTTGAGCAGTTCGCCACCAGGTGTTTAAGACATCAATCCATTGTGTTTCTCTGGGTTTTTCTTCGACGTGAATCCATTTCTGGGTCTTCATCCCGGAACATCAAGAACTTTTATTCATGTCTGATCTAACTTTCTGTATTTACATACCACACACTTTGGGCTGCCTGTATGAAATGTTCTGCATAAATAAAGTTGGACTTGAATTCATTGCGAACCTGGGGCCTTCGTACCAGTGAAGGATGTATGGGGGCCCTGCCCCCTCCCCACTTCGGTTTGACACACCGCCTCCCCCTGCCCTCCCCAACGCAGAATCTAATCACCTAATGGAATTATCGGAAGATCATTAGAACGATTCCAGCGTGGAAATGAATGTTTTGTCTCTGATCGGACTGGAGGACGTTCCTTATCAGCAGAAAACTGATCAGAGAACTGAGCCGGGGGAGCGGAGAGACGATTAGTGGGCCGGCAGGGAGACAAGGAATCATGAATCAAACCCCAAACCCTCGGGTTCAAAGGACTCTGGTTCCTGTGGGAAAGGTTGGACTGGAGAAGATCAGTGATAATTCAGTATACGTCCTTTAATGTAAGTGGCGTCATGTCTACACATCAGATAGATTCGTTATGACATCAGGCTTCAAATGAATAGAAGAGACTATCTAATATCTCCTCTCTCCTCTTTCTTATCTCCTCTCTCCTAGGAAAGAGTTCAGCCTATCTCCTATCGCCTCTCTCCTATCTCCTAGGAAAGAATTCAGCCTATCTCCTCTCCCCTCTCTCCCAGACAGCTTAGAATCGTTTTTTTCTGTTTGATTTATCAAGGATGATAGATATAAAAATGGAATACATTAAGTCATTCATTATTTCCTACAGAACAGGTTATTTGAATCCATAACACTGAAGCACGGGATCAGTATGTATTGAACATCAATCTAACTGCGAGTCTCATGGTAGGAAAGAGGTCAGTCCAAACCGTATGAAACAGGACTCCAGTGTTTGTATAGAAAACAAAAAGAAAGGATTGGAGGAGACGGCAGAGGATTACCTCGCAGTACCTTGAGCGTTTAGAAGAGAACCGAGAGAGGAATATGGAGAGGAAAGAGCAGCCTGAACTCAGTGACATTGTGTGTGACATGCTAGTGTAGCCAATGAGAGGGGAGCTCAGAGGATAAGAGCCACGACGGAAAGACATCTCAAAAAGTGGGAATGGAAAGACGCAAGTGTGTAAGCGTGTGAGTGTGAGTGTGTGTAAGCGTGTGAGTGTGAGTGTGGGTGTGAGTGTGTGTGTGTGTGTGTGTGTGTGATTGAGGGGGCCTTGGAGTGGAGTCTGAGAGGCTGGAGATGAAATGAGGGGACAAGAGGGACGGCTGGAGGGACAGAGCAGAGCCAACTCCTTCAGGAAAGTGGTGGTGGCATGTCTGTGTGTGCGTGTTAGTATGTGTGTTGGTGTATGTGTGTGTGTGTGCGTGTGTATACATTAAATCCATCTCAAACTGTCGGGGACACGAGCATGTGATGTGTAGGTTTCTTTTCTTCAGCCAAAACCTTCCTGAGCCATTGTTCAGCTTTGGACCAGAACTACAACATGTGCGGGTGTTTGACTGCAGTACCATATTCACATGTAACTCCTAACCATTTATCAGCACTACACCTAAAGATATCCATCGGTAATGTACTCCCTGAAAATTAGTAACACATGGTCCACACATCGGAATACAGCCAGTAACAATTATCATCCAAATATTATTTTCACAGATACGTCAAAAAAGAGAAATAACAACTGTAATCAATAACTGTAAATCATCAATCAAGTTTATTACTCAAAATGGTCATGGAAACGTGTTTATGTAATGCTGAGAATTGATTGAAGGAATCCATGAATGAATAACATGAACTTGATTCTATCCACAGCTCAGCTCTTGCGGAGCGATGGAAACATCTGTCTACATAATTATGTAAAACGCTGCCTTCAGTACGAGAGATCCAAAGCCATGGACCGTGGCTAACGCGAAGCCACTACAAAAACATGCCAGTCGTTATAAATACAGATCATCTACCGCCCATACAAAATATTGTTTTATCAGATCAGGCTGGAGTCCTCTGTATCGTACTTAATGCCTTTCTCACACAAGCCACTCGGAGAGCTTAGAGTTGGTTTTGCATTTGGTCTCCATCTTCGTCTCTCGTACGCTCATCAGCGCTGAGGTAAAGGGCACCTCGACCACCTTACTCTCTCGTCAGCGCTCATGTGCATCTTCGGTATGATGTGCAGGCCCCATTGATTTTTCACATCATTACAATTCTTAAGATAGATTTGAATAATTACAGTGAGTGGCCCATTCTGGACCGACTGAACTCAAAGCCCACATAACAGGCCTCGCCCTTATTACATTATGTGATTGACTAACCCAAAATTGTTGTTGCTAGTTTGCAATAACTTGGTCTCGCAGCCGACCGCATAATGCACTTTATCTATTCCCGAGGCAGATTCCTGGGAGATTACATTCTCAGGCAGGAACACAGCAGCCAATGGAATGATGACGGCGTTGGAGAAAGCGAGCTCGGGCTCGGACCATTCAACCTTTGACCTGTGCTTACGTCCTCAGCTTCCTGCTCGTAGGATGGAGCAGCAGCAGCAGCATCCCACTTTAAAGTGATGTATGGCTGAAACCAGCAGTCATCACCTCACTCTTTATTCATGTCTCCACACATATTTCATCTACATCTTTTGATTTGGCATGACAGGCAGATTGTTCATCAAAATAAATGGGTGAAACCCATTTGTTTGCAGCTACGATTCACCGTCCAGATGTGGAGTGACATACTGATTGACATGGGTGAACCATTGTTTGTCATGGTAACACAGGTGTCATTATGGTCCAGATTATATTGTAAACACAGGTGTCATTATAGTCCGGAGTACATTACACACAGCAGCAGATGTTTCCAGGAAGGGAGATAGATAATATCCAACTTCAAATGTGGGATTTATAGCTGTGGAGCCATGTGTTGGACCATCTATTACACATAAATGATGGAAGATGTGGTGACGTTGACCCGAACAAACTGATTTTTGACAACTTTGAATTACTATAAATTACTGGAATTATTGGCTTATTATGTACATCGGCAGTAATCGTTGACATTCGTGTTGACAAAGTCGACATTTGTCCCAGGACCCCACATGACGTTGATCTCAGGACCATATTGAGGTGGATCCCTGCAGGGGGGCTGCTCAGACTCTCACCAGGAACACATGGTGCACATCAATAACTCCCAGCTGAAAGTATGAACGCAAACATAGCATGGGCTCTGCAGTCTGAGAGGGTGCACGCACTCGCATGTGAACCGCATATGTACATGCGCATAGTCAGACAACCACACACACACGTGCAGAAACACACATCTTTGATCAGACATGCTCACACACACACACACACACACACACACACACACACACACACACACACACACACACACACACACACACACACCCACACACCATCTCCTGGCCCCCTGGCGTCTGAATGCTGGTTAAACCCACAAAGCCTTAATATCTGCGGGGGCCCCCTGCTACTGACCCACTGGGAGAGCCCCCCCATCCCACCCCCCGGGTCTTGACTCCCCCCTGAACCTGGACTTGGTGGTCCCGTCCCCTCCCTCTGATCCTCCTCCTCTCCCTCTCCCCTCCTCTCCTCACCATCCCTCTACTGACTGGAGAAGGGAGGAGGAGGTCTGGAGTGTCTGGAGTGTTGTATTGATTATGTCTGGAGTGATGTATTGATCCGCCCCCCCACACACACCCCACCCAGAACGGGAGCGGACAAGTTGGGAGAGCGAAGGAGGAGGAGGGTGAGAAGGAGTGGAGAAGAAGAACGAGAGGAAGGAGGCGGAGGAGGGAGAGGAGTGGAGAAGGCTATTAGAGGAGGAAGAGGAGAAGGGAGAGGGAGATCAGAGGACAGGGTTGGAGGAGGAAGAAGGAGGGGCGCAGTAGGATGAAGGAGGGAGGAGGAGGAGGATAATGGGGAAGAGGACAAACAAGGAGGAGGACAAGTAGATGATGAACTCCATTATTCACTAAACAGAGCTAGCATTGGTGTGGATTAATCTCTTCAAGGTTTCGAAGCTAAACCCCGAACACATCCCAGCAGTCCTTCTGTGGCTCCTGGCATTGAGAACAGGCAGAGAGGAGCGAGGGAGGAATCCCCCCCCCTTCCCCCCCGTCCAGTACCATCACTCAGGACGGGAGGATTCAGGGGGCCAGATGTATGATAGAGATGTGTGTGTGCAGTTGAGAATAGCAAAAGGTAGTTCTCCTAAATAAATCACAAATTATCTCATCAGCTTCATCACTTCAATCCCCCCCCCCCGCAAAAAAAGAGCTGCACAAAAAGAGTAAACGTCCATTATGTGTGTGTGTGTGTGTGTGTGTGTGTGTGTGTGTGTGTGTGTGTGTGTGTGTGTGTGTGTGTGTGTGTGTGTGTGTGTGTGTGTTTGTCAGTGTGTTTTATTGATGTTTTTAATTGAAAAGGATTTTCCTGCTTGATCTAAGGGCTGCAATAAAGCTTGGCCTGTTTCCAAAAGTCTGCCTCAGTTACAGGGAGTCAGACACACACAAATGCACACGCACACGCGCACACACACACACACACACACACACACACACACACACACACACACACACACACACACACACACACACACACACACACACAAAAAAATAGGCATTAGCATAAAGCTTTTGCCCTTAATGAACACTGGATATTGACTCCCTTAATTGCAGAGAGAGAAAGAGACAGAGCAAATGAGATGCAAACTGAGGAAGAAAGATGCTCATGATTTCAATTAGTAATCGACTGCTTCTGTCTGACCTGTTGTCTGTAGACCTTCGCTGCCTTAATGGAAGCTTAATGGAGTGGCTATGGATCTATGAGAATGTTCTGTCGATACATTAAGCTGTGTTTAACGTGTCAGTGAATACGGCATCAGTGATGTTGCTTCAATCTCACTCATGTTTTACAAAATCAGCATCATTTTCATTCTGTTCCATAAACTGCTCTATTCATTACAATGTCTTTTAATGTGTTAGCGTGACATATTTCTATCAACTTAACTAGAGAGGGTCTCTATGATAACGAATCAAACATTTGTATTTTTATTATTAATAACATTGAACCCCTTCATTTCTTTAAAGCACCAAATTGAACACAGGTCCTCTGTACACAAAAACATGTTTGACATTTGTGATAACATTAATTAACCAAGATCAACCACAACAACATCTCAAAGCAGACCTTTCCCTATAGTCCCTATAGTTACAACCGTTTATAGACCGGGTTCAGGGTTCATGGGTCAGGTCCACCATCTATGGGTGGCTGTTTGAGTCCAGGGAGACCACTGCTCAGCCCTAAGGGAAGGCAGGCTCCGCTACCTGGGAATATTCAATCAGACAACATCCGTCCCACCCTCACCCTGACCTTAACCCTCACCCCTCACCCTAACCCTTAACCCTGACCCTAAACCTAACCCCGACCCTAACCCTCACCCCCACCCTGACCCTAATGCTAACCTTGACACTAACCCTAACCTTCACCCTCACGCTAACCCTGACCATAACCCTCAACCCTCAAGCTAACCCTGACCCTCACCCTCAACCTCACCCTGGGAGGGTTAGGGTTCTGCAGAGGGCCAGTCAGAGTCAACCACACTTCTGCATAACGTTCCTTGTAAATAACACAAGGAATCCACAAGGAACGCAGGTGTGCAGAGGTTTGCTGTGACTTCATTGTGTGACTGTGTCCTGATTGGGTCATTTGGGTTTGATGTCCGAGAATGACCCGATTCACACTGAACACTAAATCATGATCAGCAGGGTAAATCTGTCTGGGTAATCATGCACATATAAGCAGGCACAGCACCATAAAGTAGCAGAAATATATGTAACGATCTGAAAATAATGATCGCCCCTCCAGCCTTAATATAGGTCTGTTCTGATCATCACACGCATGCCAATCTCAGCCTCGCTTCAAATGATTTTGCCTTTAGCATAGCATGCCTTTCATGTTTCAGATACACACACACACCCACACACACAGACACACACCCACACACTCCGATCGGCAGGCTGACGACAGACGCAAACCCTTTGTTCCACGCACACTCGGGCGGACACACACACACACACACACACACACACACACACACACACACACACACACACACACACACACACACACACACACACACACACACACACACACACACACACACACACACACCAGTCCATCACGCAGAGTGCGGTGGACAGGCCTCCCCCCAGCGCGTTGCTAGCGGTCTTAGATCAGCGGGGGCTCGCTGGTGTTTGAAATCGTAATCTGATGAGCTCACACTCCTCCTGCTGGGCCGAGCCCCTCGCACTGGATCTCTCCCTTGTTGCCCGAGCGCTCAATTATTAACCTCCCTCCAGCTCCAGAGAACGAGGAGCGGGGAATGGAGCCTCAGAGCGGAGGGGGGGGAGGAGCTCGGAGAAGGTTCAGCAGCAGGTACGCTCACCTGCCTCAGAGCGGGGGGGGGGGAGCACGCCAGGTGAAGCGTCGGCACGCCACGGGGAGACGCTGATGTAAGTGAGTGACGTAGTTGAGTGACGTAGTTTACTGTGCATCGTCTCACTCCAACTTTATGGGAAGGGGAATATCTATAATAATTGAAACAGATGGTCAACACAACCGAAGGTATCCAGAAACACACAACGCTGGAAGAGCTCACACACACACACACACACACACACACACACACACACACACACACACACACACACACACACACACACACACACACACACACACACACACACACACACACACACCACTGGAAGATCACACACACACACACACACACCACTGGAAGATCTCTTACATACACACCACTGGGGATCACTCACACACACACATATACACAGACACACACAAACACACTCTTGCAAGATCACACACACACACACACAATCCTGCAACATCACTTATACAGACACACAGCCCTGCAAGATCACTTTCACAGACAAGACTGTAACTTCATTCTCAAACACACACACCAACAAAGAGAAACACACACCCACTCCGACAAGATCACTCCCACACACAGAAACGGACCAACAAACAGAATCCCACACACACCTCTGCAAAATCACTCCCCCACACACACACACACACACACACACACACACACACACACACACACACACACACACACACACACACACACACACACACACACACACACACACACACACACACACACACACTCGCACGACCTATCCCACACCACACACAATAAAGTTTGAGAAAAAGCTATATTCAATTTTTTGTTCCATGACTTTTTTAAACATACACTTCATGTTTACTTAGTTAGCTGTAACTTTTCCTTGCGATAAAGCTAATTGAACAGTAATTACTTAATGATTCAGTGTGTCGTATTGAGTGTCGTATAGGTTCCCCAGGTCGCTGTAGGTAGGCAGGTAAATGTAGGCCATGTTTGCGTTTCCCAGCCGGTTCGATGCTTGTTGTGCCGTCTGCTGACTAGAGGTTCTCAGCCTGAATGCAAGCTTTGTCAGAGCGATCTGCGGCAGAACATCATATCCGCCATCTAATGGAATCACATTCACCAAATTATAACAAGGGCTAATGTCATCAGGACCTGGTGACAGTCGTTAGGGCCCCTGAGACACGCACGGGCCTCTGGGAGGGGAGAAGGGTGGGGGGGGGTATGGCGTCTCATCTGGACTTTTATTTTTCAAATCTGAGAAACGGTGCATTGGCAAGTCATGAAACGTATTTGTTCGGCATTTTTATGATCATTCTTGTTTTTGATTGATATGTTTTGCATATGAAATTCGATTTGGTTTTGTTGCATTTTGATTGCAGTGTTTCGTATGGCTTGAAACACAACGCTCCACCGCACACACACAGAAGAGACCTGACCTCATCAGTTACTTGTTAAAACGGCACTACACCGAGTGCAACATGTGATTAACATTGCAGCCTCATATCTAATGTAGATTCCTTTCTATGGATATGAATAAACCATATCCATAACTCCATGTTCCTCCTCAAGGTTAATCGAGTCCAGCTTTCATTTTTTCTGTGATGTTACAGAAACATAGAAGGTATAGAAATGGAGGATTAGTAAAGCTCAAATTAATCCTTGACATTTTTTAAATGACATTGAAAGTGTCAAAGAATATCATGACAGCCTTAAGGTACAGATCTGTGTGTGTGTGTGTGTGTGTGTGTGTGTGTGTGTGTGTGTGTGTGTGTGTGTGTGTGTGTGTGTGTGTGTGTGTGTGTGTGTGTGTGTGTGTGTGTGTGTGTGATGCACAGAGACTCGCCCAATACAATTGCATGTGTTTATTTTCTATCTCTCTCTCGATTTGTACAATTAATTATTTTGGGCGGTTTTGGACCCAAAGACATAGAAGTCTATTCTGTGACCTCATCAATATTATTATCCTCTTTTGTGACGTTCAGAGATTGATTTATCGTCAGACAGGAGCCAGAGAGGCGACTGAATAATAGAAACCAGAAGTAATGAATGGCATAAAGACATGAGAAATTATTCTTCAGTTTGACTTGTTCTTCCTTTCAGATTTAAGTGGTTTTCAATCAGTGACCTTCATGGTTGAAATAGACATTATTAGTAATACCATATATGAGTAGTATACTTTATATATTTTACTACTTATATTATAAGTAGTAAAATGAAAATAGTTGTCCAGAGGCACCTAAACACAACCCTTTTAACCTTTCAGTATCATTTTATCAATCCATTTAATAAACTTAAATCTAAAGTGTAGTGGCCGAGTCCAAACTAAACGGGGAAAAGAATGATTCAGATCCTATGAAACACAAAGCTGGAACAGAGTTCCTGCAGCCCTCAGACCCGCCTCCATCCAGGACTACCTTTAAATCACGGTTCAAAGCGTTTCTGTTCACCTTCGCCTTCGGCTCAACTATCAAAGCACTTTCACCATAATATTATAATCTAATGTCTTTCTTGCATTCTTTTGAGTCCTGCTTCATGTGTCTTTTATGGATTCTAATAAACCGAGTAATTAAATGTATTTTATGCGCTGTTTGAAACCCGGTTTTATCTCATCGTATGACCTGTTTTTATGTGAAGCACATTGCGCCTGCTTTGTGTATGAAGTGTGCTGCATAAATAAAGATGACACACATATATATATATATATATATATATATATATATATAAATAAATAAACCAACATATGTACTGTTTATATATGAGGTCGGCAGAACAAAAGACAGAATGGGTAAGATGTTTTGTAACAGTTGGATGCTGGAATGCGCTGGTGGTTCCCGCTGTGATGTGGGTCCAGCAGGCCCCAGGCCCCGGGGCCCTGTTCTGGGCCTCAGCTTGAGACTGGCTGGCTGTAGCATTAGCATTAGCCGCTACCAGGGTGGTTGCTGCTGCTGGGACAGATGTGAGGACTAACCCTCCCGTTACGGGGGTGAGGGAGGCGGGAGGCCGGGGAGGGGGGGAGGGGGGGGAGGGGGGAGGGGACAAGGAGCGGCCAAGCATGTGGGAAAGTGAGTGAGTGATTGTTAGAGTGGGTGAGTGAGTGCTAAGAGTGAGTGAGTGTTAGTGAGTGAGTGAGAAAAGGTTGAAACATATTTTGTAGTTCTATTTTAGTTGGGCTTCAGTGAGTTCTTAAAAGGGACAGTACGGGTCTGGGGGTACCAACAGATGTTTGAGTAAAGCCTTGAGTGGCGCTTGCGATGGTTTGATCACCAGTACCTTGACCTTTAAGCGATTTAAAGCTCATATCATTTTACACCACTATAATTCAATATAAATATGTATTCATGTTCTTTACAACATTAGTCGAATACCTGCATGGACTGTTACTAAAAAGTGCTTTCCATGACGATGAAATGCTTCTACTACTGATACTGAAGTACATTTATCATCACCTTTATCGACGTTTACTAACGTCAAATGTTTAATTGAGGACAAACGAGTCAGACGCGATTAGAGCTTTTCCTTTTGAGAGAAAACCCACGATGATTTTTCCATCATTAGAAGTTACAGCATATGCTGTGGCTTTCTGCTTTGATTCCTCATTTAGCTTGCATAAGGGCATCTGGTCCTCAAAACTAAAATGTCACGAAGGACGTAGTTACGCACTCATTAGAGGCCATTATTCCATGTTAGTAACCCATAAAACCACACACCGTTTTATTGCTTTGTAAGCCACTCAGGTGTATGGGCCTGAATCACTGAGCGGCCATCTTTGTTCTGGGGGCGGGAACGGCAGTTCTTCCTTCAGTCCCCTCATGCAGCGAGGGCTCAGAACCAGAAGGGCTGCTGGGGGAGTGGCTAGCTGTCAGCCAGTGTAAACAATCCTGCTGCATCATCAGATGTCCTGGATCTCATCCTTAACAAGCAAGTCTTTTGTCCTTTGCTCACTTAATTAGTAATAATTAAATGAGTAGTATTAATAATTAATTAGTAATTCATTTGACTGCTTGGGTCTCGACCAAAGAACCAAGCAGCCGGCGAGGCTGGAGCCCAGGAGGACGCCATGCTGGAGCGATGAGCGGCGGGGCTGCGAGGACCCGGGGCCACGGGCCCCATGTGGTGAGGGCCACTTATCACACACCCTAAAGCACAGGAATGCGTTGGTTGTGAAAGCTGCTCACAACAGGGGGTCCGCGTTGAAAACGTTCCCAGTGTTGGGAGTGATCGGGCGACCTGTGTTTCACATTAAGCTCCGTCCTCCTCCGTCTGCTTCCTGCAGCGGGTGGAGACCATCTTGCCGTCGGTCCCGATGGCAAGACGAGCGCAGGACACAGGCAGGCCTTTGTCATCGCCTCGCCCCCCCGCGGGCGTCTTCTAAATCTGATCTCAGACGAGCAACAGTGGAGCCAGCTTCAATGGGAAAGTAATGTGACCCATGTTGCTGCGGATTAGCGGGATTCGAGGGCGAGTGGTATTGATTGTTACAACGCCGGGGAACAATGCCCGCTGATTATCTGGGAACTCTGTATTTTAGTGGCCGTGGAGCCAGGCTTAATACCCTGACAGCGATGGGGTAATTTGTGACCATTGCAGCTCATAATAAACCACATGAAACACGTCTCGGCGCCTGTATACTGTCTATTTCTCCATCTTACCGCCTGCTTGCCAACTGTTTCCCATGAAACACTGCTTTGCCTTAAAGCCTGCTCACTGTCTGTTTCCCATGAAACACGTCATACCACCTCAATATTTTATTCCCTATAAAACATTTAAAGTGCAAAAGTACAAAACTCTTGTAACGTTTTATAGGAAATCAAATATGGAAAAACATTTAAAGAGCAAATAAGGACCCAAAAATAATGGACCCAAAAATAATCTGGTCCATGTATTTTTTAAAGTGTGTTTATTAAAAATGATATTTACTAGGCTCACATATAAAATGTGTGGCTTTCTTCAAGCCTCTGATGTCAATAGTTAATGTTTAACAAAATAAGAAAAACATTTAAACATAAATGCAGTCATTAACAAACGGAGAACAGCTGTTTTTGGGCCATTTGCACCTGTCAACATTCTGGCCAATTCATGGATTTGTATTATCCAACTCGTCCCTTGACAAAGTATCAAGTGATCACTTTCAACCCAAACTCTCCTTATGCTCTCTCCCCACGGCCTCATGTCAAAGCATGAGGAGAGGAGCATCCCCCTGTAAGACCTGGCAGGCTGTAAATTAAAAAGAGCTGATGGGACAGCTTGGAGCTTAGCGTCACAGTATCCTACCTCGTCTTCCACACGTCCGCTCTAAACTCTCCATCCTCCTCCTGTCATCCCCCCCTCTCACTCCCCTTCCCCCCCCCCCCCCCCCACACACTTCTGTCTCCTCTTCCCCCCCTCTCGCTCTTCTCGTCCCCCTCTCTTTCATCCCCCCCCCCCCCCCTCACCTCCTCGTCCCCCCCTCTCGCTCCTCTCGTCCCCCTCTCCTTCATCCCCCCCCCCCCTCTCTCTCCCCTCCCTCTCTCTCTACTCGTGCCCGCCCTCCCTCTTCCCCTCTGCTCTGGTCCCACCTCTCTGAACGTCTCCTCCTTGCGGTCTCTCTCCCCCGGTCAGTGTGTCCCTCCATGGCTGCTGTCCGGCGTGCCCAGGGCCCTCTCCAGCCGCTGGGCCCGATCAGGAGGCAGCTGCTGGTACGTGTGGAAGCCCAGCGCAGAGTCCTGCTGGGGCCCGCGGAACAGCAGCAGGTGGTCCTTCAGCACCTAGACGCCCCCCCCAAAGACCAGATACAGCGTCACACGCATGGGGAGGAGAGGAGGAGGAGGAGGAGAGGAGCCTCGTGAGGAAGGAGAGGAGGAGGAGCCCTTAAGGGAGTTGTCAGCGAGTGGTGTTACTAAAGGCCTTAATGAGGTTTATTTTAGACCAGACCAGATCTTTCTCTTCGTCCCCCCCATAGAGTTTGAAGTGATTTATGTTGGTGGTCTGGAGGCAGAAGGTAGAGATGGGAGGAACTAGGGGCCGAGGGGACTTGGAGGTTTGGAGACAGACGGAAGGTATTGTGGGAGGGCTCGTTGTGAGGAGGGGGCAGTGGCCGTACCTGGTCGGTCAGGTGGTAGACCTTCCTCAGCATGCTGCGTTGGGCTGCTTCCACCGCCTGAGGACAGAGGAATCAGAAACACTTAGAGAATAAGTAGCAGCATAAATCACAATAATAAAATAAAATAAGTTACAATAAGAGTAACAAAAGTGGTAATAAGTAATAGTAAGTAATGAGGTGTAGTAAAGTGTAAAGTGTAAGTGTAAAATCACACAATCACACACAATACACAACCACACAGAGACACACACACACACACTACACAACCACACACAATGCACAACACTTCCCGAGAGAATCATCACAGAACACAACATACTAAAAGAACAACGCAAACCACTGATAAAACTCTTCATCTCAGCGTTACTCAGTCATGACAATAAGACCCTTAACCCTAACCCTCTGGGCTACAGGGCTCACCTGCTGGGCGGGGCCCTCGGAGAAGAGGAAGGCGTTGAGGTGAGCGAGGGCCACGGTGTACAGCAGGGGGCAGCGGGCCTGCAGCAGGCCCCCCGTCACCAGGGAGCGGAAGTAGAGCTGCAGCAGGGGGAGGGAGGCCTCGGGCGGGGAGGTGTAGCGCTCCAGGGGCAGGCTCAGCTGGGGAGGGACCAGAGGGAGACCAGAACACGCTCGTCACAGCTCTCAGCTGGGGAGGGACCCGAATACGCTCGTCACAATGCGGCCTCCAGTCGCCATTGGTGATGTGGTCAGTTGAGCTGGCGCTCTCACAGTTTATAACCCCTCACATCATCCATCGCTGTCACCTCACACCCTCCATCCCCCGTCACCTATTATCACCTATCATCTATCCCCCCTTTACCCATCATCTATCTTCCTTTACCCGTCATCATCTATCCCCCTTTACCCGTCATCATCTATCCCCCTTTACCCATCATCATCTATCCCCCTTTACCCATCATCTATCTTCCTTTACCCGTCATCATCTATCCCCCTTTACCCGTCATCATCTATCCCCCTTTACCCATCATCTATCTTCCTTTACCCGTCATCATCTATCCCCCTTTACCCGTCATCATCTATCCCCCTTTACCCATCATCATCTATCCCCCTTTACCCATCATCTATCCCCCTTTACCCATCATCATCTATCCCCCTATACCCGTCATCATCTATCCCCTTATACCCGTCATCATCCATCCCCCTTTACCCATCATCATCTATCCCCCTATACCCATCATCATCTATCCCCCTTTACCCATCATCATCTATCCCCCTATACCCATCATCATCTATCCCCCTATACTCATCATCTATCCCCCTATACCCATCATCATCTATCCCCCTATACCCATCATCATCTATCCCCTTTACCCATCTACATCTATCCCCATATACCCATCATCATCTATCCCCCTTTACCCATCATCATCTATCCCCCTATGGCCTATACCCATCATCATCTATCCCCCTATACCCATCATCTATCCCCTTTACCCATCATCATCTATCCCCCTATACCCATCATCATCTATCCCCTTTACCCATCATCTATCCCCTTTACCCATCATCTATCTCCCTTTACCCATCATCTATCCCCCTATACCCGTCATCATCTATCCCCCTATACCCATCATCATCTATCCTCCTTTACCCATCATCATCTATCCCCTTTACCCATCATCATCTATCCCCCTTTACCCATCGTCATCTATCCCCTTTACCCATCATCATCTATCCCCCTTTACCCATCATCATCTATCCCCTATACCCATCATCTATCCTCCTTTACCCATCATCATCTATCCCCTATACCCATCATCATCTATCCCCTATACCCATCATCATCTATCCCCTATACCCATCATCATCTATCCCCCTATACCCATCATCATCTATCCCCTATACCCATCATCATCTATCCCCCTATACCTATCATCATGCATCCCCCATGACATTATCCCCCCGTCACCTCACCCCATTCCCCCCGGCAGTCACACACCATCGCCTCCCCTCCCCCCCCCCCCGTCCCTTACCTGCTCCAGCGTGACGCCCAGGGAGCGCAGCGCCCCCACGTGCTCCCCGAACACGGCCAGCTTCATGGCCGCGCTGTAGCGCCGCTGCAGGGGCAGCAGCAGCCAGCAGCCGAACAGGGGGTCCCCGAACGACACCGCCTCGTACTGCACCAGCAGCGCCGAGAACAGGTCCTGGAAGGAGGCCAGGCCCGGCGGCGCCACGTCCAGGTCCAGGGAGTCCAGGCGGTCCGGCCTGGGGGGGGGGGGGGGCTGCAGGTTAGACTAGAGGTGGGACAGAGTATTGTTACAGCGATAAATCGTCGCCCTTCTTCATGCTACACGAGAATCAATACACTGTAGCCAGATATCAATATAATTATAATTATTCTTTTTTTAATTTATAAAAAAAGAAATGTATGCTTTATTCATAAAGAGTTAGACAGGAAATATCGCCCCAAATGTCGATATTTTAATGAATAAAATAGGCGCTCTAAACTGATTTCCCTGCTTCTCGAGGTGGTGCTCAACACACGAAAGAGGGATACTTGGCTAAAAATATATTGATTAACACAGAATCGCAATATTATCAGCATCATGGACCATGTTTCGGACATCACATCGTATCATGAGGTACCCTGTGACTCCCACCCCTAGTTTAGAGCGTTTGAATGTTCAGTTCTGAGCTCCGGACGGAGCGACCGGACATTAACCCCGTTGAAGCCGTCCCCCTCAGGGCGGAGGTTCTGACCTGGTGAGCAGCCGGAGCAGGGCCCAGAGCAGCCGCTGGACGGGCCTCTCCAGGAACAGGTCGCTGGCGCTCAGGAACACGCAGGACAGGCGCGCCAGCTTGGCCACGGGGGTGACCGCCTGGGAACCAAAAAACAAACAATCATTTAATTCCAAAGAGAACAGCGTGGGTTATTTTGGTAACAGAAAATAAGTCTTTTTAGCAAAAACAGAAGGCTAAACAATTTTCGAGTGCGAAGCCAAATCTGAATGCCATGCAAAGCCAGAGCAGATCTCAGATCTCTGCAGATGCACTCCGCTACAAAATCACCCCAAAAACGATCAAATGTTTAAAATGCTGCAATTTTTTGGGTCATATCGCAACACGAACCTCAAAAAAGACAAAAACATTGTAATACGATTTTTTTCAGAGTATAAGGGCGTGATGAGTCCCCCCCGGGGGGGCTGCCTACCTTCAGCGCCCCCTCCCTCCACACCTCCAGCAGCAGCAGCCACTGGAGGCAGTGGGTGACGGCCTGCAGGGCGCCGCGGGGCAGCTCCTCCACCTGCAGCTCGCCCCCGCCCGTCCGCTCGTACAGGGTGACCAGCGGCAGGTAGGGCCAGTCGGCGGGCAGCGCCGGCCCCGGCCCCAGCTCCGGGAGCAGCCGGGAGCGGACCCAGGGGGTGCGGCCCAGGTAGGCGTCCTTGGAGCCCAGGACGGAGGGCTCCAGGTGGGCCAGGTGGCCCAGGTAGCAGCCCCGGAGGGACGGCAGCTGGACGCAGGCCTCGCGGAGGAGAGGCCCCACCGCCTGCAGGTGGGGGGCCCCCGCGTGCAGCTTCAGCTCCGCCAGCTCCAGGGCCTCCGGTCCCCCGCTGTGGCTCTCCCTGGGGGGGGGGGGGGGGGGGGGGGCAGAGACGTCAGGGCTATCCACGGGGTGCTCTCGCTCACCGCTTGTAATGTGAAGTGCAGAGTAAATGAAGGGGAATGCGTGACGAGCGGCCCACTGCAGCCCCCATGCAGGGTGTCTGATGCAGCTAATCAAAGAGAGCTCGGACTTTCATACATTATTCATTAGGTCCTAGCTTTATGTTCAGCCGCACATGCTCAGAAGAACAGGGGATCTGTTGGAAAATGTGCAAAAATCCAATCACACTGTGAAGAATTGTAGGACAATTTTAAAAGCACTTGATTACCGGTTTCACCAAGTCATCTTGTTGATAATTAAGCCTGTTTGCCGTTCACTAAGCCCACTTGTTGTTCACTAAGCCCATTTGTTGTTCACTTAGCCCCCTTGTTGTTCACTAAGCCCACTTGTTGTTCACTACCTCTGAAGCCATGTGAAGAAATTACAACCTGATTTCAAAGGCTTTGCTCATTTCCTGAAACCTGTTTTCAATTGCTAAACACAACAAGACCCAGACAGGCGATGAACACGGCTCACGCAAAACAACCAGCCTCACTCAGATGAACACGGCTCACGCAGAACAACTGGCCTCACTCAGATGAACACGGCTCACGCAGAACAACCGGCCTCACTCAGATGAACACGGCTCACTCAAAAGAAAACGGTTCACTCAAAAGAACGTGGCTCACTCAAAAGAACATGAGCCGGGGTGATTCAGATGACCGCGGTTCCCTCAGAAGAACACGGCTCACGCAGAAGAACAAGGTTCACCTAGAAGAACACGGATGCCCTGCAAGAACATGGTTCACTCAGAAGAACACGGCTCACGTAGATGAACCGGGCTTGATTAGATGAACACGGCTCACTCAGAAGAACACAGGCTCACTCAGATGAACACGGTTCACTCAGAAGAACACCGTTCACTCAAAAGAACATGGCTCACCTAGATGAACAGGGCTCGCTCAGATGAACACAGGCTCACACAGTAAAACACGGCTCACTCAGATAAACAGAGGCCCACAGAGCACTCTGCCCTGTAAACACACACACACACACACACACACACACACACACACAGACTCACTCAGTTACGCCCCAAAAAAAACAACACCGACGTAGTTACAGTTTCCCAGGGCGACCACTCTCCTGGCTCCCTAGTGGAGGCGTCATGGTCGTGAACTCATAATAAAGAACATGGATTCCCCTGGCAAGGATGTTAATCCAATCCATAATAAAAAAATAAAAAAATAATTTTTTTATTGCCCTGCAGGTTGCACAATATCCCTCTTAATTGGACTCCCAACAGATACACGCAATTACCGCAGCAATAACGAAGCACGAAGACAGTGACGCTGCGAGGCCCCATTAAAAACTTTAGGAATAGCTTTGATCACCTGTGTGGACCGACATCATGAATGAACACGCGGTGAAGGACTACGTGGATGTTGTCACCGTCATCGTCCCCGCGCAGGGGACCGAACCACCTACCAAGTGGGCCCTTGCTTTCCCCCCGCTTTGCTGTCTAATCACTTCCAAATGGGAGAAATGCTCGCCAAAAATGTCCAATTAGTCAGCGGAATTCACTAATGTTCTCACAGTTGCTTCCCTTTCATCAAGGATTGGCAATTTTCAGCAAAAGGTAATGAAGCATATTGGAAACCCAGCCTTTATTACAGGAAACGACAACCATTTTCTTCCTACAGTGTGCTTTCTTTGGTCCTGATTGCTTTTCTCATCATTTCTCGACAGCAGCAGGCGTGACGCCCATCACGAAGAACACTGGAAGAGGACCTCCCCAGCGACATCTCCAGCCCTGGGACGTACCATTCCCACAGCTGACCATCGCTGTGCAGGTCCACTCCCCACACACCATCAAAGAGACACCACAACGGGGCTCCACCTCCACAGGAGTCAGAGCCTTCACCTCTCTGACCAGCTAGAAGAGCCACACCACGGTGGAACTCCACCTCAACAGGAATCAACGAGCCTCCCCCTCTCTGACCAGCTGACCTCCTGCTTAAGGTCAGCAGGAGGTGAGGAGGTCGGCTAATCATCTTGGGGGACGGTCTTCTAGTTGATAGATTATGTTTTGATTTCAGGATGGATTTGAATCGTCATTAAAATACGATACAAAAGAATGTCACTATGCTACCTTTTAAATGTTGCTGCCTTCCATCACATTGTTCTGTGGTTGTATCTGATGATATTATTGCATCCCTCCCCACAGACCACAGAGAACGATCAATCGACTCCACTAAACACTCTGTTTTCCCTGACCAGTCCAATCTGACATTGTGAGAACGTTAGAGTGCGGTCCAGATGTTTTTTTTACGCAGAACCGTCTGGGAATACGCCCTTGAATAACAATAGTCTTGATAGGGGCATGCACTTAAAACACCTGGACGGTGATTGGACGAACCGTCGGCCCATCACAGTCTATGGCGTATCTCGTAGGACACGTGGTTCCTCGGGGGACGCTGATTGGTCTGAACCATCTGCGGTTCAGCGTTAAGCTGCCTCTGAGGGGAGGAAGATCTACTGGCCAAGCTTTTGATTTAACAATGGACTCAAGACTCTCCAGAGTTCACCTAGAGTCCTAGACTTTACACTCCCCCCTTACCCCCCACCCCTCTTACCCACTTATGTCGTACATCCTGGCACTTAACAATAGTACTTGGCACCATGCAGCATCTTATCCTAGCTATCTTTGTTGCATACAGGGAATGGGTTAACCTATTGTTAGTGCTTGGCACTTCTTTCTAGGAACATCCTTTCTGTACCGACAGCATTATATTGTTGTTTCTCTTTTTTATGACAAATGTACTAATTTTAAATCGCTTTGGGTAAAAGCGTCTGCTAAATGCCCTAAATGAAATGTAACATAAATGTAAACCAGACCCTGCATGCGTTTCATCTGCCGGTCCGGCCTCTGTTGGTGAGAGGTGATTATTGTGGAGCAGGGGTTGGGGAGTCGACTCACGGGAGGAAATCCTTGCTGAAGACGACGGAGCACAGCAGGTCGTGAGCCAGGTGCTCACTGCCCGGCAGCAGCCAGGGGAGCAGCGCCATCGCCACCTGGTGGTACAGAGAGGCATGCCGCGCCACGGCCGGATCCTTAGGAGCCTGGAGAGAGAGGGAGAGAGACAGAGAGACCGAGAGGGTGACAAAGGCAAAGACAAAGCGGGAGATGGAGTAAGAGGGAGAGACAGAGACAGAGAGAGAGAGAGAGAGAGAGAGAGAGAGAGAGAGAGAGAGAGAGAGAGAGAGAGAGAGAGAGAGAGAGAGAGAATTACACAATAGAAAGCAAGAGACAATGAATCGATCCAGATATTGTAAACCGGCCTAAGTTTTCAATAACATAAGTGAAGAAAACAGTCTGATTATTTACATTTTCTAAATCTAGTCATGGGATTATCTCACAGGACCAGAACCAAACCCCTAGTGGTGGAGTTTCTGTCGAGGAATTATGATGAGGTCAGAAGAAGGGAATATGATCTCGATTATGAGGTTTATTCACTCGGAGAGAGAAGTACATTCACCACTAGTAGAAGTAGTCGCAGCAGTAGTATTTGTATTGATAGTAGTAGTAGTTGTAGTAATAGTAGTAGTATGGTAGTAGTAGTAGTAGTATAGTAATAGTAAAGTAGTAGTAGTAATATAGTAATAGAAGTGATAATAAGAGTATAGCAGTAGTAGTAGTTATAATAATAGTATAGTAGTAGTAGTAGTAGTATGGTGACGTAGTGTGGGTGGTGCTCACCACTCGGTGGGCCAGCCGGACCAGCAGGTAGAGCAGGTGGTGTTCGTGACGTAGGACCCAGGCGCTGGCGTTTGACAGATTGGGCGTGGCCCGACAGCAGCTACCAAGGTAGCCAATCACAGGCTCCGATACGAGGAGACCGCTGAACTGATAGGGTGAGAGGGATGACAACACAAGGTGAGGAACTAGGAACCACTTTGAGCAGTTCTTGTCATCATCACATGGTAGCGTTGTTAGGGCATTGTTTACAGTGTGGTCGTCCTGGCACTTAATGTATGCACTTATTCTGAGTTTGTACATCCTGCCAATTAAAATAGTACTTAGCATGTGTAGCGTCTTATCCTCGCTATCTTTTTTGTACACGGGAATGGGTTAACTTAGCAATTGTTAGTGTTTGGCATTTCATCCCTACGGCAACATTACAGTGTGATGGAGGCTAGGTCTTGGTACCATCGTTTACAGTGTGATGGAGGTTAGGTCTTGGCACCATCGTTTACAGTGTCATGAAGGTTAGGTCTTGGTACCATCGTTTACAGTGTCATGAAGGTTAGGTCTTGGTACCATTGTTAATTGTGTGATGAGGGTGTTGGTACCTTGCTGCTGAGGCCTTTATGGATGCCGGTGATGGAGTCCAGAAGGACGCAAAGCGCTGTTAGAAGAGGGAAGGGAGACGAGGGAACAGCCAATCCCGGGCCGTCCTTCCATCCCGCGCTGGCCAATCCAGGCAGACTAGGAACGGCCTCCGGACCGGGACCATGACCCTGGAGGTCACAAACGGCGGAGCATGACCTGGGGAAGGGCAGAAGGGAGCTAGAGTCATGTAGCAGCGGCCTCACTGGGCAGTGAGGGGGGAGGCTGCTCCTCAGACTGCATTAATTAAGGATGCCAGAGGTGTCTGGCTGGGAACTGAATGAGCTAGCCTGTACACTGGGCTGCTGCTGGCCGGCCAACAAACATAACAACCACTGCAAGATGTGTCAAGAATGTGCAAATGAGACTGACTGGAGATTTGTAACGACGTGTTGAACGGCACTGTGCGACATCAGTGGCTGCAGCACCTCTGATGTGAGCCGTTCCAGCTCTTGGAGTGTGTCCACTGGCTTAAAACAGTTCTGGGGGGGGAGAGAGAGAGAAAAAGAAAGAAAGAGAGAAAGAGGGAGGACAGGATGTGATGCAGGACTAATCATATGCCACCAAGGTGTTGCGTCACTTGATCATGTCTTCATGAACACCATGAAGGAGTGTTTTGGAATGTGACTTTATCATCTCCCTGTTTACGTGTGCATAGCCAAGACGATTCATAGTGAACATTGTGAAGACGCTAAGTTCAGTTATAGTTGCTTGTATGTTTAATTTTTTTTGCGATTGCTAACAAGCTGGTGGTGGACGTCATTCCCTGCTATCTTCGTACGGCAACGAGAACACGCAAGCCGGCTAGCATCGGACATCCAAGGCTAAGCTAGGCAAAAATAGTGTGTTTATTAATTTTCTTTCGTATTCAAACCAAGTATTATAAAAAGGAAACACTCAGTTTCGCATTTTTGGCTTTAGCAGAAGTGTTAGGCAGTAGTTTTATACTTCTGTGGAGTTCTTAGTAGTCGGAGGCAAGACCTTATATGGGCAGACAAATAACTTTGGACTGGAAAGGTCTTAGGGAGGCGGGGCTAAAGCTCCACTATGATGATGGACCAGCATAAGGCCGGAGAGAGGGTACCTGCTTGGGGAGCTGGTGGTAGTGCGCCCCCAGGCAGTGCAGGTACCCAGGGATGAGAGCCAGGCTGCTCTCCCTCCTCCCCGCCGGCCCGTCCAGGCCTGCCACCAGCCCCTTCAGCTGCCCCACCAGGGGGGCCTGCAGCCCGCCCACGTGGCCCCAGGACACCGGGGGGGGAGGGGGGGGCGCGGGGTCCTCGGGGCCCGGGCTCCTGGAGGGAGGAAGAGTCACACGTGTTTAATGATGGAACTATCATTTAGATTACAGTGTATACTTCTCAAATGAACAGGAGAAATGTATATTTGTTGACATATGTCTCTCGGTTAGTGTTCATTTAAATGCTTTTGCTGCTGCTGAGGTGGGAATAATAAATAAAACGTTGCAGTCAAATGTTTGCCTGATGAAGGGCTATCCCTGAGTGATAGATCTATGATTGCAAGTTAAACGGGCTGCTTGTTTGTCGGCAACATTCAATGTCCTCTTCCCTCTCCTACGCTGCGGCCTCATGAAACAGATGTGCAAAGTGTTCTGTTCTGAATAATATATAAAGTATCAAACTGCATCCCTGGGCCTACAGCTGTCCCCAGCCCTAGTGAGACATGTTGGAGATGCTTGAACTACATTCACACACTTTAATATACTGAAGTACTGGCACTGGGCCACTCTATAATTGATACTGTTTGTTCTGTCTGTTCCGTTTGTCCTTACTTTTGCATCTCTTTTTGTTTTCCTGTGCACTACTTTTTGTTTTTATTGTATTGCATTATATCCTGTGTCTTCCACTGCTGTTGTGCTCTAACAAGATAACGTCCCCTCCAGGGAATTAATAAAGTTTTATGCATCTATCTATATATCAGTATCTATCTATCTATATCGGTATCCATCTATCTATATCTGTATCCATCTATCTATGTATCAGTATCTATATCAGTATCTATCTATCTATATTCATATCTATATCAGTATCTATCTATCTAAATCAGTATCTATATCAGTACCTATATCTGTATCGATCTATCTATATCCTTACCTATATCTGTTTCTATATCAGTATCTATCTATCTATATCAGTATCTATATCTGTATCTAACTATATCTGTTTCTATATCAGTATCTATCTATCTTTATCAGTATCTATATCTGTATCTAACTATATCTGTTTCTATATCAGTATATATCTATCTATATATCAGTATCTATATCAGTATCTATATCAGTATCTATCTATCTTCTATCTATCTATCTATCTATCTATCTATCTATCTATCTATCTATCTATCTATCTATCTATCTATCTATCTATATCCTTATCTATATCAGTATCTATCCATCTATATCAGTATCTATCCATCTGTTCCCCTCACTCTGAGCCCCTGAGGATCAGGTAGGGAGGAGGCCTCCTGCTACAGCCTTACAACACAAACACCAACCCCTCCCCTCCGCTCCGCCGCGTCCCCCCGGCCCGCTGACCTGAGCATGGCGGCGTGCAGCTCCTGGTGGCACCCTGCGCTGTGGGTGACCTGGGTGAGCAGGGCGAGCAGGGCCTGCACCCTCTGCCGCTGGGGGGCCAGCAGGGGCCCCGAGGAGTCCAGGTCCCGGGTCACAGCCTGCAGCGCCCGCAGCAGGACCGAGTACAGCTCTCTGGGGACGGAGCAGCGCGTCAGGGGGGCGGTGGAGGAGCGAGGGTCACACTGAGGAAGACTTTCACAGATCTGACGTTGTTTTAAAACGTGATGGAAAGGGTGTTGAAGATGTTAGCTGATACTGGAACTTGTAATGGTTTTGAAACGTCTCTCCCTCCGGAATACTCTGAGAGATATAACCTGATATAGGCCACAATAGATCACCTAATGCGTAGCTTTAGGGCTGTTGGAAGTAATCAAGTCGAGTTGAGGATGTTGAGGCAAAGAACCACAACCCCGAAGAAACGCAGAACCAGAGCAACCCAAGGAGCACGTGAACCTCAGAGACTTCTGAATCATCCTTTATCGTCATGAGGCGGAGATATTAATCAACCCAGTGTTATTGTCTGAACTAATTAGGATGAGAAGACTAGCATCAGACGAAACAAGGGCATAGCAAAAACGAGTACACATGTTCTCGTTGGGACTTAGGCGTGCATTGATTCATTTTTTGGGGTATTTACGTCACCCATGTTACTGATGAATTTCGGCCACTTTTCCTAACAGCACATAGTCTGATAATTTATCAGATCATTAATTAGGTCTCTCCAGGATGAGGGTTTCCTGTCTATCCCTGGACGGGACGTTAGGGTTAATCAGAGGGGGTGACGCCATGGACATGCAACCAAATGTAGCGCAGCATCAAAGGAAAACTACAGACTTCTCTGGGGTTGAAAATAGTTGGAAACAATTGGGATAATGTGAGAACACAACTGAACAAAGAATAGATCAAGTGTGAGATTTGAAAGATCTGTGAGTAAGGTACACTATACTTTCTGTATACTTGCACTATACTGACATTTATTCTTCAATAAAATGACCTTAAGTTGGACTGTTTAGAGTGGTATTTTTCATTCATAAGAACATCCGATATTTAGCAATATTATAGAAAATGTCCCACAATTATTATTCCATATCGTGCCCTAAAGTTCGCATGAACTTAGGGGCCCAACTCTTTACATTATTCAACAAAAAATAACAATTTATTTTGTATTTTCCCATGTTGTGATATTTACATGTAGGTGTCGCAGGCCTGCCCGTAGCTGGCTGCCACGGCCCAGAGCCTGAAGGCCTCAGCGGAGACCCGCAGCGCCTGGCCACTCTCCAGCAGCAGCTCCCCGGGCTCGGGGCTCAGCAGGCGGGAGAGACGCTCCCTCACGCCCAGAGAGCTCAGCTGGGGGTGAGGGGCAGAAACACAACAGAGTGAGAAGGCATTTTGCCACGCCGGTACGGTTGCGGCTTGGCGGAGGTTACAATTTCACTGTTTTGCCTGTGTCAAACCAAGTGGATACATTCCCCCCCGAGTCAAGGAACCGGCTTTCTTAGTTCATTGGAGTAGGTAGGTCTACGCACGTAGAGAAGACCTTTGTTAGAATATTTTGCATTATATGCATGCAAAGGGGCGTTTTTTATTTTTTATTATTCAAGCCACTCGCATGCAAGAATGAGGAGACTACATCTGAGGGTAGGCTACAAACACGGTTAACTACTTACGAAGGGCAAAAACGCCAACATATTCTATATTTGGCTGACCATTAATTTTTTATCCAGCTGAAAGCCTCTTAAGGAAAGTTCCTCTTCTACTTTCTCGTAGATCGCACCGTCTTTCACCGTCTTTGTTAAATCCACCACCTTCGGTCTTATGGTGGTCAGAAACTCGCAGAACATTTTACGTCATCAACACCTCTACCCAAGTCCTCAAGTTACCTCGGTCTAAACGCGCGGAACATTCCGGGGTAAAGGCAGGTATAAGATCGTCATATCTGGTAGCGTAGAAACAAAGAGAGAAGCTCACGGGCGCCGAGAGAGGCAAGTGTGTGTGCGCGTGTGTGTGTGGAGGACCTAACAGAGAGACGATGAGTGTCCCTCAGGCTGTCACCATTCACAGTCCCTCAGCCAGGTGCAATCTACCGCCCCTTTTTAACCCTTTCTAATCATAGCCCTGGATGGCCTTTAATATGCAAAAAATCAGACACAAATACGATGTAAAAAAACGTTGTAAAATAACATAAACAATATTATTGTAAACACCAGCCTTTCCAGCCATAAACAGTTCAAACATAACCCTACATAATAATTGTCAAATATCACTCCATCAAGATTGACTCCATGATTCCCTAGAGTCAACCACAGTGGAAGGTATAAAAGCATTAGATAGCATCACATGACTAGTGTCCACCAAATATACAAAAAACTAAATATGAGCGCAGGGAAATACTTTTTTTAACAGCGTTACTTACCAGCCGGGCGCAGGCGTGCCTCCCCGAGGTAGCCAATACCCTGAGGAGCTTCAGGGCCCCAGCCAATGGGAGGCCGTACACAGACGGGGGCGGGTGCAGAGACGGAGCGCTCCAGGAAGTAGGCAGGAACTCGGACATCACCACATCCATGAGACGAGGGCAGTCCAGCACCTGAAGAGACGGACCAAAAGGTGAGAAACAGCGTCTGGAGGAAACCCACACTGTCCACATGCCACCTGGAGTCCCCACCACTACCTGATATCAAAGGAAATGTAATAAATATGTATTAAATGCATCCAATGCAGTTTGCTTTGGATATGGGATAAAAGTGGTAAAGTGATGAATTAATGACACTATTATCCAAAGCAACTGACAATAAATTAATTTGTCAGAAGAAAGAGAACCAACAATATATTGGTGTCGTTTCAGTAAGGATCTTCATAGAAACGAGTGACAAACACTAACAAACACTAGGTTAACCCATTCCCTGCTACAACAAAGACTCTACACAATGACAAGTACTTCTTAAAAAACAAACTACCTTTTCCTCTAAACAAACCCTGGCCTGTGTAAAAGGGGATCCATTGAGGATACGTGGAGGAAGACTGAGAACACAGAGCCTAGAACCTGAAGAACCGCTCTGGGTCGGGGTCACACCTGCGTGGCCGCGTGGGAGGAGTGTCTGCTGATCCGGGTCAGCACCGCCAGGAGGTCCTGGACCACCCGCGGAGAGGGGCGGACCACCTCCAGGATGTAGCGCAGCCGGGACAGCAGCCCCGTCCTCAGCAGGCCCTGAAACCACCGGGACAGAGAGGGCACGGAGAGGAGCGATGAGCTGGTTCACTGAGACAAGCACCGCTCTGCTCTTCATCACCAGGGACACTGAACCCTTCTGCGTGGTGAGGGCTTTACGTTTAGGGCGTTTAGTGGACGCCTTTAACGCAAGCGACTTACAACGGTTCAAACACACGTTCACACAACGACAGCCAGCTCGTCGGGAGCAGTCAGGGTGAGGGGTGTTGCTCAGGGACACCTCGACGCTCAGCTAGGAGGAGCCGGGGATCGAACCAGCAACCTTCCTGTTACAAGCCGAGCCACTCTACCTCCTGAGCTAAACCGAGCTTCATAAACCCACAGCTGTTTAAATCTGTACAAATTGTGCCGCTACATTGTGAGGCTAAAGGAGTTGGAGTGTGATGAACTACCAGCGGGCGCGTGGCTACATGCTCCCGTCCACCTCGCCCGTTACCTTGACGACGTCATGCCGGGCGACATCGTGGTCGTTCCTCCGCTCCTCCTTCTCCTTGGCGCTCAGCCTCATGTTCTCCGGCAGGCCCTGCTCCTCCTCCTCCTCCTCCTCCTGCTCCTCCGTGGAGCAGGGCAGCAGGGGGAAGGAGGCCAGGCCACCCGGCCAGGAGAAGCTGTGGTCCAGGAAGGCCTGGGGGGGGGGGGGGGGGGGGGGGGCATAGGTCAGTCCCATGACAGTCACATGACAGTCACACGGATTACAGCCCACAAGAGATGGCCGATGAATCACTACGTAGCTTGACATGAAGGACGTACTACTAGTATTACCCAAGGCCTCCATGATGAACCCATCGTCATGTAACAGCCCATTAAAGGCTTTAAATGCAAATCCACTTAAGAGCCAGGATACTTACTTACTTTAGAGGCAATCATTTCTTTCTCTCCTTTTTCTTCAAGATTGTTTAGTTGATGATGGATAATTGAGTCTCCACCATAATGTAATGCAATCCGTTATATATATGTCCTGCAATATGTAATAATACTGAACATTTGACCAAATATCCTTAGTAATGAAGTAATTTCACCCATTAAGAGCTTAATAAAAATGTCAGAAGACATGTCCCTTCCTACCCCAGGGGGCAGCAGCTCGCCCTCAGGAGTCATGACGACAGCACATCAACATCACAGTCATGACCTGGATAAAGACGACTGAGAGCCGAGGGGGGAGAAGAAGACGCTACGAAATCTCTGCCGTACCTCGTCCTGGTCTGACACCAGCAGGGCTCTGATCGCGTGCGCCGCCGCCGCCATCACCCCCTCCACGTTGTCGTCCAACGCGAAGCGCAGCAGGAAGAGGAGGCCGGCGTCCAGCAGCGTGGTCATCACGCTCCCGCTCAGCGCCGACGCAAACTGCCCGGCGCGCGCCTGGGCGGAGGACGACACAAGAGGGGGAACGTTTGGACAGACGTGTGGCGGTCGGGGGACACGCTGGTGGCAGACTGCTGGACAGATATTCACTACCACCTAACATTTACATTAAGCTCGTTTAGCAGACGCTTTTGTCCAAAGCGACTTGCAGTAAGTCCATTTGACAGATGAAAGAGAAACCATATATCGTTGTCGGTACAGTAAGGATGTTCATAGAACCAAGTGCAGTCACTTCCAATTGGTTATGTTAACCAATTCCCTGTATAAAACAAAGATAGCTAGGATTAGACGCTACACAATGCTTGGTCCTATTTTTAAGACAACATACAATAAGTGTGCTCATTAAGTGCCTGGACTTAGACTTTAATTTATTGTTGTTAAATTATTTTTCACTCCATAGTACATTTGTCTTGAGTTACAACGTACAATAAGTGTGCACATTAAGTGCCTGGACATACAACATACAATAGGTGTGTAAGAGGGGTGTGGGGGGGTAAGGGGGAGGCTATGCGGAGCCCGGGTGAAGGCCTGAACCTTGGTGAGGATGCTGGCCAGGGTGTTGAGGGACAGACTCCTCTGCTGGATGACCTGGCTCCGGGACAGGAGGAAGAGCTCCTGGAGAGAGTAACCCGCCAGCTGCAGAGAGAGGGAGAGCACATCGCCTCAGTCAGCACAGAGTGTGGGGGGGGGGGGGGGGGCTCTCTAGTCCGGCCGCGGGCCAAGTGAGAACCAAGGGAGGGAGCCTTTTTTTACTAGAGATGTTCCGATACCATTTTGTCCTTCCCGATAACGATTCCAATTCCTGACCTTAGCGATATATACTAGGGCTGGGCGATATGACGATATCATACCGTGGACGATATGAAAGTGTCTACCGGGAGAGATTTGGCCATATCGTTTATACCGAGAGAGAAAAAAAAAAAAAAGAAAAAAATATATATTTTTATATTGCACTGCAATGACTGAAGCAAGGCAGGTGTGAGACTCACCTGTTAACTTGAAAAAAAATCTCATTTGTATTGAAGAAACAGTTCTATTTTTACCACCAGCTATTTGCACAGCACATAACTTTATTTTATAAGTGTATAATTAGTATTTAAAATATTTGTGTGATGCTGTGATTTTTATTTTATATTACACTGCACTGACTGACAGCCAGGCAGGTGTGAAGCACACCTTTAAAAAAAAAAAAAGTTATTTGTATTGAAAAAACTGTTCAATGTTTACAAGATGTTTGCACTATATGACACTGCAGTTAATGACAGATTGTTCGCTACTTACTCCTTTGTAAGCATGGAAATTCAAGTTCAAAATAAAAGAAAAAACTGATCAAATGTGAAGTATGGTTATTTTAAGCCATTTATTATTTTAATTTACTTAAAAAATACCATATTGTGATATATATCCATATCGTGATATAAAATAACTCATATCGTGATATAAGATTTTGTCCATATCGCCCAGCCCTAATATATACCGATACAGCGTCCAGCATCGTAACTGCCCGGATGCTTGGATAATCCTGCCGGTGTCTCCCCATGATCATGCTCCATTAAACAAATACTTTTCTTTGCAGTTATTTGTCATGATAAGCCAGGAAGGGGGCCCCCCCCCACAGACACTAACCTCGGGCTCCTCTCCGTGGTGGTGCAGACCCAGGTGGGTGGGCAGGTCTTCGTGGGGGGAGATCAGGGAGCCGGCGAAGTCAAAGCGAGCCTGCATGGCCTGTCAGAATACAGGAGAGCCAGGTGGGGTTAGAAGATGGAGCATGCATCTCATTAGGTGGTCAGTTACGTAAATATGATCTTAAAACAGTGGGACCGACCACTCTGACCCCCCCCCGGACCCACCTTCTGGGTCCCCTTCCTCCTGGGACCTGGCAGGTCTCTGGTCCACTCCAGCTTGTCCGGCTCCAGCTTGCCCATGTGGACCCACTGCTTCTCGGGCTTCAGCGGGAGATCCTCCTCTGAGGAAGGAGGAAGGGCCTCTGGAGTCAAAATGGATGCTCTCAACATGGCACCCAGAGACACCATAAGAGGGCCCAGGACTCAATGGCCTTCATGGTCATCTAGTAGTTCACATGAAAGAGGGGCTTTCACGCAGGACATGTTTTTCACTTCATGTTCTTATCCTAGCTATCTTTGTTGTATACGGGCAATGGGTTAACCTAGCGTTTCTTAGTGCTTGCCACTTTTTTCTTGAGCATCCTTTCTGTACCGACAGCGATTTACTGTTGTTTTTCTTTCTTCTGACAAATGTACTTATTGTAAGTTGCTATGGATAAAAGCGTCTGCCAAATGTCCTAAATGTAAATGTAAATGAGAAATATATATTGATACAAGCCCTCACCAATCTTCCTCGAGCTACTGTAACTATGAAAAAAACTATTCCACCACGCTAATGTTCGTTTCACAAACCCTAAAAGTTGGATTCACTGCGCTTTTGAGAACAGTTTGTGTAATCCATTAGGGATGTTCTCAATAGGCTGCGTTTTCTTTGCAGGGTTGGCAGTAAACCCATTAGCCAGAGTGGCTACGACTCGCTTTGGATGGCCTCTCCGTTAATCAGACAGAGTGAAATCAATGCTCAGTTACAGGAGCCCCCAACATACAGCCTGCGATTCTGCAGAAGGCCTGATGAGGGGAAGGGAGGAAGCAGCAGGAGGAAAAAAGGAATTAAAAAGAGCTAACCAGAGGAAGAAAGGTGAAGAGTAAGGAGCAGGAGGTGGCTGACTTTCACACCAATTACCAACAACCGCACTAAGCTTTAGAATCCCTGACAATTGGTGGATTCTTTGCAGCTCTGACTGCAACTCAATGAAACGGATTCACTCACATATAAGGGAGAGCCACAGCTCACCGATAACTGACAGACATGGAAGACTCGTTATCGAATGAACCACACCTGTGATGGGAGGCATCGGTGATGGCTCTTCATCTTCCTGATCTAGCTCCTCCTCTTCCTCTCTCTCCATCTCCTCCTCCTGCTGTGATTCTGACGGGGAGGGAACACTTTTCGCTGTGCTGTCCCTAGCGACTCCTCCATGTTGGTGGTCTTCACCGGAGCCTGGGGGAGCGGGGTCCTGGTGGGATCGGCCAGCCTTGATGAAGTCCACCAGCCTGGGGTCTGAGAGGGGGGGGGGTAGTGTTACTGGCAGCCGCTGGAGGGGCTGATGGGGATTGGCTGTGGTCTGGTAGCAGACCCAGAGACACAGAGACACACAGAACGTCTTTCTAGGACCGGGTCTTTGGAAATAATGATGAATGGGATTGACCAGAGGAGTGTCTGGAAATCATGAGCCACATAACATAACGGACTGAATGAATGAATTATTATTTTTCCTGTCTTGACTATTGGACAATTATATATATATATATATATATATATATATATATATATATATTAGAGCTGTCAGTTAAACGCGTTATTAACGGCGTTAACGCAAACCAAATTTAACGGCGTTAAATTTTTTATCGCGCGATTAACGCAATTATTTTATAAAAAAAATAAAAAAATTTTTTTTTTTTTTTTTTTTTCTTTGGCTCAAAACAAAGAAGCAGTAGCCTGACTGCTATGTTCAAATGACATTTGTTCACAGCAGTCGTTTAATTGCACTATAGGCTTTTTTTTTGTATCGTCCTGTTTTGATCAGTGTATATGCCAATGTTGTTATCAATAAAAAATCATTTGCACAAGGCAAGCCGATGCACTTCACCATGTTGATAAGAGAATTAAAATTAGAAGAATTATGGGACAAAAAATCAAGGAATATTTAGCATAGAAAAAGAATTTGCGATTAATCGCGATTAATTAGAGTTAACTATGACATTAATGCGATTAATCACGATTAAATATTTTAATCGCTTGACAGCTCTAATATATATGTATCACTAACACAACACAAACACTTGTAAAACCGAGAAGAACATTTCACAATAAATGATCACAGATTGACCCATACCGTTCTCATTATTATTGAGATAACCAAAGTAACATACAATATGCACAACACCTCTATACAGAATGGTGGAGGGCCCCACCCCCCTAATGCTCCACCAGCAGTGTAGCAGGTCTCCACTCACCCAGCTGGGCCAGCAGCTTCCGCTGCTCCTCCAGTATCTCTCCCCGGGACATGGTCTGCAGCATGGCCTGGTTCTCCTGATGGATCCTCAGGGTCTCCGCCGAGCGGTCTGGACCCCCCAGGCCCTCGCCCGACAGCAGCCTGGGGCCCGAGGGCAGCCTGGGGCCCGAAGCTTCCCTCAGCGCTGGGGGGGGGGGGGGAGAACGAGACATAAAGAGAGCAAGAGAAATAGAGGGGGATAGGAGGGAATAGGTAAAGGAATATACGTGAAAGAGTCTGAAACATAAACATAACCTGTTTGTTTCTCAGCTGATGTAGAGGCTATTTGTTATGGCGAATTACTCCCAACTGAAACATATGGGACTGAACTCCAATGTCTGAGTTAACCTGGAGCATCCATGAGCAAGAGGCCTCCTGCTCACATGATGTCTGAAATTCAGTGCAAGATACTTTGGATGAAAGCTTCTGCTGAATGGTCACATAAAACTGACCACAAAATTGTTTCGATGTCAACTTCGAGACTGCCATTCTACCAGAGGAAACGTTGGAGCGCAGCAGACACACCGGTAGAGGCCAAACATCCAGTGTACGTACGGCCGCGTGCTGCAGGAGAAAGGTGTGTGTCCATGCTGGTCTCCACGGGGGGGCTGGGCCCTCTGGCTGCACGGCCCGATGGACCACTGGCCTCCTTGAGCTTCTCAGCGGCTATCTGACGGGCAAATATACTCCTCCTCCCGCCTGCTGCGGCCGCTGGGACCTGAGCACAGATCCAGTGTTAGAGGCAACAGGCAGCAGTTTAAATATCAATGATTCAGTCCATTAACAATTATTACAATTCCATTAAATGTTATGAATTGATTGGTTGTACATGGCCTAATATTAGCTGCCACCTTTCTCTCATGGCAGAATTGTCTGCTATCCATTTTATCGAACACATTGTTTTTATATTGTTTAGTAACAAACAATATGTCCATTAACACTATTCTTAGCATCCCTGGCAGGTGAGATCCCCATTCTGTGTTCCTTCTCAAGGTGTGAAGACGTAAAGCTCTTTCGAGAATTTAGCTGTAATGTAACGATTAAGATCTATACAATTAAATGTGGGAGACTTCCTGTCCGGGCCTGTTGACTTCCAGTCTGGGCCCGTTTACTTCCTGTCTGGGCCTGTCGGTAACCTGCTGCTTCTACCTGTTAACAGGTCTCACCTTGCTATCTGGTTCTGTGCGGTGAAGGACTCTGGGAAATGCAGTTCCAGAGAATGTTGGCAGAGAGACCAGGCTTGAGCTGGTGTCTCGCTCCTATCAAGAGATATGAAAAAGGATAAAAAAAACACATTGAAACGACTGATCAGGGGGCAGCGTGTGGAACAGGAGGTAGAGAGGGTTGGCTGGTAGCTGGATGGTTGCTAGCTTGATTCCAGGAGCAAGGCACCGCACCCTAACTGCTTCTGATGAGCTGGCTGTCGCCTTGCGTGGCTGACACTGCCGTCTGTGTTTCAAAGCGCTATGGGTGGCCAGCGCTTGTGTTAGAAACGTGCATTCCATTTACCATTTAAAAACAAATAATGATAATAGACAGACCTGATATAGTTGTTTGGGTCCTAAATGACAACACTATTTGTGGCATGATAAGATAGATGAGATAACCAATGAGTTTAATTTGTGAATCTTTTTAACTCTTGCATGCACAACGAGTGAGGCAGTACAGTAAATACTCACAACAATCCTAGAAAGCACAGCGCTGATGTGAGTGTCATGCTTGTCTAGAACCTCCTCCGTATCCTGGTCTTCAAAGCGAACGCGGTTTTCTTTAGAGCAAGACTTTTTTGATGGTGCCGGTGTTAGAGAAGGCATGTCATCAGGGAGATCTTCAGAAAACAAACGCATGCATTCATACCTTAGTTTAATTGTGTTTTTATTGTAAACGTAACCATACTAAAACAAACTAATTCTACACCTATGCACTAACATACTTAAAGTGCGTAATGTCTCTAGATGCACTCATTTCTAGAAGATGCCATTAAGATGTCATTAACCTTCTATGGTGACAATGTCTCTCTGGCATTCTCCTCCTCCTCCTCCTCCTCCTCCATCTCCTCCTCCTCTCCTCTTGTCTGGCCTTCGGATCACTTTAGCCGCAAGAGGAGCACCAGAGACCAGGAACCGCTCCTGCTCTTTGAGGAGGTCTGCCTCAGAGTCGCTGGGTTTTGGACGCTGCAGCATGCCTTTAGTGGATAACATTAAAATATCAATCACATCAATAACCACAAAACTTATTCGGCTATGCTCCACCGTCATGGGAGCAGCGATAGTTCATGAATCAACAAATACATTTGGAAGATAAGAAGTACCATCATAAATCCTATCTAAATCTAATTGTTAAAACGTATAGACAGGTTAACTTGACTTCTATGCACTGTAACGTTTAGCACATTAATCAACGTTACAGCTAGCAAACAGTTAACACTTGTTTACGCTTGAAAAACGACCCTATTTTATGCATTATGAGACATTCACCAAGGTTTATGACATATAAATTGTTTAGAAATGTACAAAAACGGAGGCTGACCTATAGAAATGCTGGTTTTCTTGCTCCGCAATAAGCATACGAGTGCAAGTTTTACACGGAGTGTTTTGCTGTGACACACGAGTCCGCCTTCAAAATAAAAGCTCCACGGGTGCGTGAAATTTTACTTTTCAATATTTGTGCCTGCCTGAGAAATAATCTTAATGTAATTGTACGGTTCTATATTATATTATATGTTGTTGTACATTTTTTTTTACAATATCTTTGATATAATAAAAAGATCAACATTCAACTCACAAATTCTGTCTCATGTTCTGCACACACGCACACACACACACACACACACACACACACACACACACACACACACACACACACACACACACACACACACACACACACACACACACACACACACACACACACACACACACACACACATACACACACTCAGACACTCACACAGATGCGCACGCGTACATCTATGACACACAGGCACGCGCTTTCACTGTGGGACTTTCTCGCGTTACCTTCGCTACGAGCCTTCAGGACATTGGACAGCTCTGTGATCATGCATCTACAGATTGATCTAAATTCAATATGCATCGTATTTTAATATCGATCGAACATCTACATCTGAAGGAGGCTGCAGCGTGGGCGTCTATACATCCGAACGGATTCGTTATCTAGCAGCCTGCTTCTCTATTCCTCTATCCTCGCTTCCTTGTCATACTGTCATGGTCAATTTGCTTTGCCTCTGCTGCGGCGAAATCCCACAACCCCGCCCCCCCCAGTCCTCCCAGTCGGGAGCACCGCGGGATCCCCGGTTCCCGATTATGCAGCAGCTTGGCTCGGGCCCAGCGGCTCTGGGGCGGAGAAGGGAGCAAGAGGAAGCAAAGAAGGAGAGGCTCATCCCAAAGCAGGCTAATAAACGCGAGTGATAGGGGCTCGGCGATGAGTGAAGTGCAGCATGTTTTCCCCCGATGCAGACAGTGAGACCACTGCGGAAGGAACAGCGGCCAGTAGACCGAACGATGAGGAGGATGAGGGGGAAGAGGAGGAATCACCGGTTAACATTGAAGTCCCAGAGGAGGTAAGTATTAAACAATACGTTCTCAAATCAATACTATTGATTTGAATTTGACTATTGTTATTGTTTCATTGGTTTCGGGAGGTGCAACTGTAGACTAAATTATCATCATTCGGTGATTCCAACTGAAGTAGGCGAGAGTGTAACTGTGAGCCAGAGGTGAACGTGAATGATGATTTTATCTTCTTATGTATGAAAATAGCATACCCTGCACACAAGCCAAATGATGCATGATGCAAAATAAGTGAAGTTATCGACGTGTTTTTGAAATGTGAAATTGACCATAACTTTGTCCGCCTAATAAACTCCATACCATCTCCCTTACATATACTTTTTTTAATGTCCTCAAATGTCCCAGCTTACCACTTCATCTGATGAAACAACGTGAAAAGCGTTTGCGCTTGCTGGAACTGTAAAATATATTGTTGATTGTGTACGAATTAGTGAAAGCTCTGCTATTTTTCTTGTTCACGGATAAGTGTGATTTACTGTAGTGTGTGTGTATGTGTGTGTGTGTGTGTGTGTGTGTGTGTGTGTGTGTGTGTGTGTGTGTGTGTGTGTGTGTGTGTGTGTGTGTGTGTGTGTGTGTGTGTGGGTGCGTGTCTTGGTGTGCGTGTGTCTGTGTGTCTGTTTGAGGGTGTGCACATGCGCGTGTGTGTTTATCCATGGCCCATAAACCTACACTGCTGTCAAGGAGTAATTACTAGGGTTCCATCTGCAGAGACGTCTGCAGCCAACCGTAGAAATACAGCAGCCAGCATTTGACTCTGAATTGTCTTCCTGTGTAAGACAGTAAAGATGTATAGCTTTACAGTTTTTTTTTCTTTATGGAACACTGATATCCTCTCCGATAGGCAGTTCTCAGAACACAACCTAATATAGACTATCGTTATCTGAGAAGGACATTCAAAGTCACATGTATTTTTACCAGTGAATTGACATGATGTGAACCACTGGGTTAGCCCTCTCATACACCCGGTCAGTGGGAACCTTCAGGGGCAGAGAGAAAATAAAAATACAGTCGAAGAGAAAGCTCCAGGGGTTGTTTCCCTCTTTAGAAATACATCAACACAGTTAAAAAATAGAGAAGAAAAAAAAGAGATACCTTTCCATGTCTGTTTGCCTCTATCTCTCTCTGGGGCCCACTGCAAATAAGAGAAGAGCAGAGACACCTGCGGAAGAAACCCATTGTGTGTCAGTGCAGGACAGTAAAGCAGGGCTGGGTGTCCCCATAAATCCTTGGCTGAAACAACAGAGGTAGCCTGAACCAGCCTCTCCGCTATCACTGCGTAAGGCTTGCCTGCCCCTGGCCGCAGCCTGATTGGCCCCCCATTGATGAGGTTCTGCTGACATGTTGACAGTACAATGGGTAGTGCCATGTCACTCTTAACCGCAACTACCAAGGCCATATCCTTATTAAATGTAAACAATAAATCCCGGAGATTTATCTAGCTGTAGTTTTTATATCAGAATCAAATTCAGAAAGCTATATTGCCAATATTACAAGACAGATGTAAGTCGTTTTTTCTTTGGTGCATTCATAAAACAAGACAGGCAGCAACAACAATATCCATCCATCTTATATAAGTGAATTATCATTAGCAAGCGACTGGGTTTTACAGGAGCACCAGCCATAGCTTTGGGGTATTCGCCTCTGCTAAATGAAAGATATTTGATGCTGCTGCTCGTCAGCTTGTAGGACGTTAACCACATCATTCTCTGCACGTGGGTCTTTATTGATGCCCGGGCCTGGAGGCTGTTGGTCCATTGAAATCTGTGTCCATGTGCATCATGTTTTCATTTGTTGTCAATGTTATGCGCGAGTGGCATTTCATAAACATTGTTTGTGAAATGATTTGCAGATTTTGTATTCTGTATGCTAGAAACATCGTCTAGATTTGTTCTGAAAGTATTATAGCTTTGAACAATTTAAATTCCATAATTTGTTTAAATATTTCTCCAAAAACACTTTGTGCAAAGTGCTAAATATTTCCTTATTTCAAAATCTGCTAAATTAGCACAATCCAATTTTTAAGATGGCCAATTAGCTATTAGTCCCTGGTTACGTTGTATTTGACAACCAGTTGATTGGGAGCCCAGGGAGCAGCATGGAGATGATGAACAACACTACTGTAGCACAGCTTGGTTTCATTACCTTCAAGTGGACTCTGTGAACTCTCCTCATCCTAATTTACTGTCTGATTACACTTTTAAAAGCTCAGCAATTTACAGTGCAGCCATATAATTGGCATAGCTGCAAAGTTATCGCTGCCATCTTTTTCAGAAGTGCCCATTCCTCATGGCTGCTTCGCTTTCTCTCCCTCTCCATACCCCCCACCTGGCCGGACTCATTGCTTCAACTGTCTCTGTCTTTCACCCTTGCCCCCTTCTCCTCTATGTCCCTCTCCCCCTCTCTCTATGTCTCCCTCTCTCCCTGTCTCCATCTCTGCCTGTTTCCCGGTCTCCCTGTCTCCCTGTCTCTCTAGCACCTTCTCTCTCTGTCTCCCTATCTCTCTCTCACCTTCTCCCTCTGTCTCCCTGTCTCCCACTCACCTTCTCTCTGTCTCCCTCCCTCCACGTCTCCATGTCTCTCTGTCTCCATGTCTCCCTGTCTCCATGTCTCCCTGTCTCCCTCTAACCTTCTCTCCATTTCTTCCTGTCTCCATGTTTCCCTGTCTCCATGTCTCCATGTCTCCCTGTCTCCATGTCTTCCTCTCTCCCTCTTTCCCTGTCTCCCTGTCTCCATGTCTCCCTGTCTCCCTGTCTCCCTGTCTCCACATTTCCCTGTCTCCATGTCTCTCTGTAGCAACACCCCGTCAAGCAGTCCCTGGGCGCGTGCGTGTGCCGGGAGTCCCACTGGCGCTGCCTGCTGCTCTCCCTGCTCATGTACGGCTGCCTGGGCGCTGTGGCCTGGTGCCAGCTGGCCCGCATCACCAAGATCAGCTTCAACTCGGCGCTCACCTCCTCCTTCGCCTCCCCCATCACCTCCTCTCTGCGGGGCGGAGCCTCCGGCGTGGGCATAGGGGGAGGAGGAGGAGGAGGAGGAGGGGGGCACTCCATGATCTACCACGACAGCCCCTGCGCCGACGGCTACCTCTACATCCCCCTGGCCTTCCTCAGCATGCTGTACGTGGTGTACCTGCTGGAGTGCTGGCACTGCCGCGCCCGCAGCGACCTGCAGTCGCGGGCCGACGTGGACGGCGTGTACGAGCGCGTGCTGCGGATGCGGGCGGCGCGGCCCTGCGTCTGGTGGAAGGCCATCAGCTACCACTTTGTGCGGCGCACGCGGCAGGTGACGCGCTACCGCAACGGCGACGCCTACACCACCACGCAGGTGTACCACGAGCGCGTCAACACGCACGTGGCCGAGGGCGAGTTCGACTACGGCCGCTGCGGCATGCGGGACGTGTCGTGCGACCTGCGCGGCCTGGAGCGCCACCCCGCCACCCGCCTGCGCTTCACCAAGTGCTTCAGCTTCGCCGGCGCCGGGCCCGAGAACTCCTACCTCAACCAGCGCTCCCGCTTCTTCTCGGAGATCGAGGGCATGGACGACTACATGGAGGCCCGCGAGGGCATGCAGCTGAAGAACGTGGACTTTAAGGAGCACCTGATCGCCTACCTGGACCCCGAGCGCCCCCCCTGGTACACCTCCCAGCTGGCCTTCTGGATGGCAGCACTGCTGATGCTGTCCTGGCCGCTGAGGGTGCTGATGGAGTACCGGACCTCCTACGTCCACTACCGCATCGAGAAGCTGTTCGGCCTGGAGTACAGCTACAGCAGCCCCTCCCCCGACGACGAGGACGTCCCGGCCCGGCCCGGGGGCGCCGGCTGCGGCATCCCCCGCGTGGACACCTGCGACAGCACGGAGCTGGAGTGGCACATCCGCTCCAACCACCAGATCATCCCCAGCTACTCCGAGGCCGTGCTGTTCGACCCCGAGGCCGCGGACCCCGGGGCGCCGTGCGGGGCAGGCGACACCCCCGTCGGGGACCCCGACGACGACACGCCCTCCACCAACCGCCACCTGCTGGACGGCGCGGGCCGGCAGCGCGCCGCCGCCGCCGCCCCGGGGGGCTACGGCGCCCTGCTGAGCGCGGAGGACTGCGAGCGCTGCTCCCAGCGGCAGAGCCGGCACGGGGGGGCGGGCGAGGTGGGGGGGCGGCGGCGGACCCTCACCAGCTCCAGCTGCTCCTCCCTCTTCTCGTGCCGCGGGGGCCTGCTGCACTCGCGCCTCTCGCTGGACACGTCGCGCTTCTCGCTGTGCCGCATGTACGGCTCGCGCCGCACGGTGGGGCTGTGGCGGAGCCGCAGCAGCACGCTGACCGACCGCTGCTGCGCCGACCGCCGCTGCTGCCGCTCTGACTCCAGCCGGCTGGCGCTCAACGAGAGCCCGCCCACGTACCGGGACGCACGCTTCTTCCCCGTGCTCATCGTGCACCGGCAGGAGGGCTGCGGCGGCGAGGAAGACCGCGACGTGCGGCGCTACTTTGTGAGGCGCGGCTCCTGCTGCGTGGAGACCTCGCTGTGAGGGTCCCGCTGCGTTGAGACCTCGCTGTGAGGGTCCCGCTGCGTTGAGACCTCGCTGTGGGGTCCCGCAGGCCAACCTGGGGAATGCTTAGGGACCATGGGAAAATATTTTTTAAGTAGGGTTGGAGTTTGAAATTCTGATGTGTTTCTATTGTAATATATACAGTAATCAATATTCTGTTTCCTTCATGTGGATTACTCCAGGTTGGGGTTAGTATGGTATCTATGTATGGTGTAAAAGTGCATTGTAACATCCTATCATGTAACAAAGTCATATTCACCCTCTGACAGCATTTTCAGGAAGCAAGCATTCAGGAAGGTTCTCTGATTTCACGGCCCATGAAATGAGAGCAATGCTGAGCTCATAGCTGCTTTCACGGCTCATAAACATGGTGGGGGAGATAACCACAGAACGTGTTATTCTGATGTGCTACATGTGTGTTTGTGTGGAGGAACTTGTCGAGGGTAGAAGGGGGGCATGTTGAGGGCCCTGCAGGAGGAACTGGGTGTGCATGCTGTTGTTACCAAAGATCCTGTCTGTCAGTCAAGCGGAGGACGATAGATTGAGACCAAAGGCCTTCAGGTTGATGGAAGTTTACTGTCTTCCCTCCCCCCCATGCATTTGTTTGGGTAATATATATGTAATAAAGATGAACATGTCTTGCCAGAATGAATGCTATTCAAAAGATTGGCTCATGAATAAGGACTTTACATACAATATTTATTTAATTTCATTGTAGCATTTTTTGCATTTCCAGAAATGTGCTGTGTGGGAAGGAGGAAAACGAGGTGAATCCCACGTGCATCCATTCATTTAGCTTAATGCTCTTTGTATTGCGCTCAATGTGGTTCACATTCTTCCACAACCACACACACACATAAATCCTATTCAGAATCACGATTGGAGGCTGGTGCATGATAAAGGAAACATAAAGGCTTAATATTCAGCCAATTCAGCTGTAAAATGACAAACGACTTGTTAGCAATGCTCACAATTTGTATGGAGACTTAACATGTTGCTGAAGTAATAATAAAAACAAAATGAAAACAATGTACAAAATAATCACAATAATTGATTGTGTGTGTGTGTGTGTGTGTGTGTGTGTGTGTGTGTGTGTGTGTGTGTGTGTGTGTGTGTGTGTGTGTGTGTGTGTGTGTGTGTGTGTGTGTGTGTGCGTGTGCGTCTGTCCAATAGCAATTGAATGCTATATTTCCTCAGATTATCTACATAAAGTCTCATTTTCAGGAATTAGGGTCCAAACAACTATACATATGTCAGCCGCTAGATGGCGCTATAGGTATTCAGAAAATGGAATTTCAGTACCGTGTCTCAACGCTAAAATGCAATAATGTAAAATATCTCTTAATCTTCCATTATATCGCGTATTATAATCGTATATGTATGCCATGCATTCATTTCGTCATAATTAGCATACATGTTTTGGAAATAGTTGTACATGAAAAAGAACAATCTCAGTTGTTTGGCTCGAATAAGAGAGCGTTCGATTAGAGACTCCGGGTCAGAGTAGGAGGGCGGGCGGTAGAAGTCCTCCTGTGTTCGCGCGCCACCTTTTGTAACAAGCGCTCCTCTAACGTCACTTCCCTAGCGCGGGATGGTATCCTATGCAGCTGTCCGGTAGAAGTAAACAGCACTGTTTTGGTCTAGTTTAATTCAATTAATCGATAAATTCAACGCGTTACATCTTAAAACGTGGGGTTAGTTCTCAACGACCTTCTGACGGGTGATCTGCTGAGAGGGACTGGGTTGTTTTGTTCCGCGGTGGAACCGCGAGGCGTTGCTGTTCACCCCATGAACGCGTTCTGCTGGAGCTTCTGATGTATTAAAACTTTAAATCCATCTCTTCATCGGTGTCCCACCGGCCTCTCATACTCGTTCTGACTGGTGCCATGAAGCTACAGTGTGATGTCGAGGTCGTCAACCGCATGCTCCCCTCGTTCGGTATGAAGAACCGAGGGAAGGGCGCCCGAGCGGTACTCTCAATCGGGAAGCACCTGGACAAAACCACCCAGAGGACCAGCGTCTACATGATCATCTGCACGGCCAAGGACAGGACAGGCTCCAAGTACAAGGTCGAACGTCCCTGCCCATTTGCAGCACCTATGTGATCCATCTCTAGTGTTATGTCGCCTCAGGAGGAAGAGCGGGTTGGCTGGTAACTGGAAGGTTCCTGGTTCAATCCCCGGCTCCTCCTGGCTCCTGAGTGTCGAAGTGTCCCTGAGCAAGGCACCTAACCCTTAATGCTGGCTGTCGCCTTGCATGGCTGACACCGCTGTCGTCGATATGTGAATATGTGCATGAACAGGCGCTTTGAGTGGCCACTTGGTTACAAAATTGCTATATAAATGCAGTCCATTTACCATCTGCCATTGACCATGATTAATTATAACTATCTTGTTCTAGTGTTGTGGAAGTTATCCAGATGATGTTGTGTAAGGGGGGTCATCCTTCCAAGGAAATAGATTGTGTGTTCTCGCACAACTGTGTGTGTTCTCACGATCAGCCCCATTCTCACACTGTTCTTCTTACACTCTGCAGCTGAAGGACAACATTGAGAAGTTCTTCACGCGGTTCGTCGAGGAGGGCAAAGCCACCGTCCGGATCAAAGAACCAGCTATTGACATATGTTTGAGCAAGGTACGAGCAGTGGTACAATGTAGAGATTCAATCTCTGCCCTATGCTCCTATGCAAATACAAGGCCTCTTCAGGTGGCAAACACAACTACTCTGTCAAAGAAAATAGCACCTTATGTAAGATAGCAGAGGTGGGGGTAAGTCATTCATGTGCAAGTCACAAGCAAGTCTCAAGTCATAACCTTCAAGTCTCAAGCAAGTCCCAAGTCACTGTGGTGAGAATCAAGCAAGTCACAAGTCAAGTCATTGCTCAGGTCAAGCAAGTCACAAGTCAAGTCATACAAAAATCTGATGATCTAACCCAGTTTCCACATTTAAAAATCGGTAAAGAGAGTGGTTCATAAGTTGAGTTTTATTTCAACATTAACAATAACAATGTCTTAACAATAACAATAACTCAAACTATTCAAAACATTCCAAAACCATTATGTGCATAGTTTGAAAAAGTTTTTTATGATCATTACCTCCAACCTATGAACAGAATCAAATATAACCTCTAGGTAGCTGTATACGACAACAGTTCAAGTCAATCACTCAATCTCCCTACATGTTGTAGAATATTATTTGCAACACATGGCATCAGACATGAAAAAAAATGAATATTTCAAAAGTAATATCACATACACATACTGTAGGAAGGGGAAATAGTAATACACAAGCCTAAAAGCTGGTAGCAATCTTGCTGCCTCGCAACATACATCGACTTACAATGCATTGCATTTGCAAAAAAATCATTTGCCAGTACTTTGTCACTGAGTTCTGAATGATGCGGTCACATTATCACCCCACCATGGCTGAACACACGTTCAACAGGTGCACTTGATGCAGGGACTGCTATAACTCGTACCTCCACCTTGAACAAAAAGACACTTAAAACCACTGAGTTAGAAGTAGCCTACTGACATGAAAATTAAACAAGTTAATCATCTGTGGAACGGGCAGGGCTCGAAAAACTCCAGCCAATGATTTTCAGAAACACCGAGTGGCATTGGACAGTAAGTACGTCAATCAAACGGTCGTACTGCACTCCCCCTCCCCCCGCGTGTGACCTCTTCGTGCACGTGCACGTACTCAAAGCTCGTGACCCAGAGCAAGCTTCTGTTTGTTGTTATCCTGCGGTAGCTACTGGAGCTAGTTTACTAGCCAATCCACATTTGGACCTAGCGCTAGAATACAACCCTAAACTCCAACCTAGCTAGCCTGCCCTGGCCCACTCTCGCGCATCTGTGTTCGCGCTCTTGTGTGATTGCGCGTCCATGTACTTGGAATGGGTGGAGTCAGAGTCAGCGTTGAAGGAGAGGGGGTAGGACCATTTGAGTTGCGTCTTTTCAAAATCTGCTGGCGTATCGCAAATCACATATCTAACCTATAATCTAACTTTAGAAAAGTCATTTCGAGTCATCTGTCTCAAGTCTAAGTCAAGTCTCAAGTCATGAAGACCAAGTCAAAGTCAAGTCGTGTCTTTTATCAGTGTTAGTCAAGCAAGTCTCAAGTCCTCAAATTTGCGACTCGAGTCTGACTCGAGGTAAGTCATGTGACTCGAGTCTCCCATGTCTGTAAGATAGTAACGGAGAGAGTGACATCTTTCAAAGACAAAGGGGTACACAGCACATGTGCTGATTCTGTTGGTTTGTATAAGTAACAAAACACTTATTGATGGAGAAACAAATGTCCTTGCGACAATGCTCCATACATGAATACTGTATGCTGTGTCAGTCACATTGTCTAATTCTGATGGACCTTTGCTGACTGTGTGGTACTTTCTTGCTCCACTGTGATGGACAGCTCGTTATCGACTACCTTTTGTCACGCGTCGATGCAGTGCCATTGTGACCTTTCACCTGTATCTACACACAGTTCCCTGCTACTGGCGACCTGTTACCCAGATACACAGTTCAATGCCGTATCTGAGCTCTGCTGAATACAAACACGGATGGTCGTTGCCATCGGTCTCCCCCAGATATGTACACAGTTCAGGACCTTTGGTGAACTCTACGCCAGACATAACACACCAAACATAGGACGCATCACCTCATCAGTGCACCCACTAACACACTTTGAATACAAAAATGAGTTGCATTCCTCTGGGCATTGGAAAGGCAAAAAACACTCTAAAAACCTACATGCTTTGCAAGGCCAATTATATGTTCATAAATAGGACACAGAATGTGTGTCAAGATATTTTCTCTTACTAAATGTAGGTTGGTTTGTCATGCCAGCGTTGCCCTTCACCGGCACCATGGAAACGTAGCAGCGGCGCAGGCATGTACACGTACTGCTGTGTGAGCAGCTCAAAGCGGTGAAGGATAATGGTAAATGGGCTGCATTTATACAGTGCTTTTCTACACTGGCCACCCACAGTGCTTTACAATATTGCCTAACATTCAGCCGTTCATGCACTCATTCACACACCGACGGCGGCGTCAGACAGCCATGCAAGGCGACTGCCAGCTTGTCGGGAGCAGTTAGGGTGAGGTGTCTTGTGCTAGTTCGAGCCGGGATCGAACTAGCAACCTTTAGGTTACCAGCAAACCTGCTCTACCTCCTGAGCTACATGCCGGGTAACACCTGGTTCATGTGATGTTTCGCAGGCCGACGCCAACAGCCTGAAGAGCTTCCTCTTCGCTGCGCGGCTGGCCGACCGCGGTAGCGACACCAGCAGCCTCCCGCTGGCCACCCTGACCCCGGTCCGCGCCCGCGACGTGGAGAAGCCCAAGAAGAAGCTCACCATCGTCTCCAAGAAGGACTACCCGCTCGCCTCCAGCTTCCCCTACTCCCTGGAGCAGCTGCAGGTGTCCTACTGCAAGCTCTCGCGCGTGGACATGAGGATGCTGTCCCTCAAAGGTACGAACCTGGGAACTATGGGGGGGGGGGGGGGGTCCTAAAAGAGCTGATATGGGCTAGGAAGCTTCCTTAAGGAGGCCTACAGGTAGGCTGCAGACCTTATGAGCTCAATCCCCAAACTTTTAGCTCTGACTTGAAACCCCCTAACCACCGCATTATCATTCCCACTCTTTACAATTGAACTATAACCTCTGCATTCTGATAAAAAGGGCCTCCCCAAAAGCCTCTGGAATACAAATATGTTCCTAGGATTGAAGTTGACTCTTTCATTACTTTTGTCCAGCTCTTCGTAAGCTGGACCTCAGCAACAACCACATCAAGAAGCTCCCGGCCACCATCGGGGACCTGGGCTGCCTCGCCGAGCTCATCCTGCACAACAACCAGCTAGAGAGCTTCAGCGAGGCCCTGTGCCTGTCCACCCTGCAGCGCACCCTCCAGCACCTGGACCTCAGTCAGAACCGCCTGAAGGGCCTGCCCTCCCAGTTCTCCCAGCTCCGGGAGCTGGTCAACCTCAAGCTGGACGACAACAAGCTCCAGTGGCTGCCCTTCCGCGTGGGCCGGCTCTCCAAGCTGAGGTTCCTGTCGGCCGCGCACAACCAGCTGGCCCTGCTGCCCGGCGACTTCCGCAGGCTGAGCCTGGAGAACCTGGACCTGTTCGGGAACCCCTTCGCCCCGCCCAACCCCCTGGACCACAGCATCCACCTCACCTTCCCGCTGTCGCTCCAGGAGCTGGCCAGCAGGGCGGTGGTCAACCTCAGGTGAGCAGCAGCTGGCCAGCATCTTGTCACCCGTATCCTGAGTCCCTCTGCAGTAAGCCGGTGCAGTAACCCTCCTCCCTCTCTGACGGTTCTAGGCCCGTGCCGACCTAGTGATACCACTGGGAAAAACACAGCTGCTCATTATTGATTACGTGCAGACCCTTCTGCTAAGGTTGTGCAATGCCATTGGTGACCCTTCACCTGGATTTAAACACATTGCAATGTGTCATCGGGTCCTCCACATTGCTGAAGGACACGTGACCCACTTTCCATGCAGTTAATGGCTAAAGTGATAAACTCAATATATGTCCAAAGTGTCGTCAATGTTATTTTGTCAACACGTTTTCCCCGAATACTAAACCCCTCGATCTCCTGCTCCCCCCCCGCCCCAGGGTGCCGTACGGACCGCAGCACCTCCCCGCCCACCTCTGCCGGGACCTGGAGGTCTCCAAGGCCTGCGACTGCGGCGGCGCCTGCGTCAGCTTCTTCATCCAGACGGCGGTTAGCATGAACCTGCACCAGGTGTCTCACACGGTGGTGCTGGTGGACGACATGGGCGGGACCGAGGCCCCGGTGCAGCAGCACTTCTGCTCGCTGTCCTGCTACTCCCAGTTCCTCGACAACTGCCTCCAGAGGGGCGGGCGGTAGGGTGGACCCCCAGGAGGGTGGGCTATGATGGACAACATGCCCCAGACCAAAGCCTTATTTCCAGGCTTTTGTTTCTTGAAAATGTTACTTTTGGGACGTTGATGTTGTCGGCCACGTGACATCGTTTTTCCAGATGCGATGGACGAGAGGGATTTTTACAATGCTGCATAATTCAGAGGGATCCTGGCTGCTCTCTTCCTAGCGGTGATGTGATGCAAAGGACAGACTCTATTATCGAAAGCACTCCGCACCGCCTGCATCCTCATTCCACCTCCTCCGACCAAACACGTCTTGCTTGCACTTTGATGGTTGGAACACACACACACACACACACACACACACACACACACACACACACACACACACACACAGACACACAGACACACAGTTCTATTATCTTCTTGATACTATAAGTCATGGTTTCTTTCCTCATTCAATTGCGAAATGCAGATCATCATTCTGCCTCGCCCTACTTCTGTGAAGTAAGAAATCAGAGATATTCATCTTGCTTTCCTCAACCGGATATGTATTTTTGTCAAACAGTGTTTGTTTTTACTGAGCAATTATTTTAAATATATGAAAAATAAATACATAAAACGGGTGATTCAAGATATTTATTCATTCGTTCTAAACAAAAATCAATCAATCAAGCAATTACTTTTTTACGTCACTACAGCATGTGAGAAATATTACATACAAGTTATGGAATATTCTTCCATCATGGGATTCATCCCTTGTCATTTACCAAGGACAGCTATGTGCTTTAATGGCATTTCTGCTAATTAGATCACCTCAAAGCTCGTCATTTAGTCCAGTTCATACAGAAGGGAGTTGTGGAAGCTTAGGCCAGCGGACGTGGCGTGATCACTGATGATGGTCTCCTGTCCGCTCTCATCCATTTCCCTCAACAAAGGCTGTGGAGGCTTTCTAGAGAATACAGGCTCTGACCCGTTCTGCCCGGGTGGGGAATCCTCCTGATGCTCCTCTTCCTCTGTGGCGCTCACCGGACCGACCGGGACAGCGTCCATTGAGTCCTCCTGATGCTCCTCTTCCTCTGTGGCGCTCACCGGACCGACCGGGACAGTGTCCGCTGAGTCCTCCGGATGCTCCTCTTCCTCTGTGGCGCTCACCGGACCGACCGGGACAGTGTCCGCTGAGTCCTCCTGATGCTCCTCTTCCTCTGTGGCGCTCGCCGGACCGACCGGGACAGTGTCCGCTGAATCCTCCTGATGCTCCTCTTCCTCTGTGGCGCTCACCGGACCGACCGGGACAGAGTCCGCTGAATCGTCCTTCTTTAACTGATCCTCTGCGCTCGCTGTAGGAACATTGGGGCTCATCTGGTGGTTCCTGTCTTCAGAGTTCAGTAACTCGGACGATCCTGTGGCTTCACTGCTGGTGGACTTGCCATCGGATACAAGCTGAGGCGCTGTGTACTAGGACAAGGACAAGAGAAACATTAATACAGGGGGAAAAAATATACATTTTATATTGTAAAAAATAATGACTTTTATAATAAATCCTTTAATAAACTTGCATTGTGCTACCTTGTTCTGAACCAATGGCTACATTGTTGATAATTTCTCACCTCAGTACTTGAAGTGCCTTGCAGATGTTCCTTCTCTGCACAGGTACCTGTGTCTCCCTTGGTCCCTGTGTCTCTCTCTATCCCAGTGTCTCCCTCTGTCCCAGTGTCTCCCTGCGTCACCATTTCTCTCTGTGTTCCTGTGAGTGTCCCCGTCAGTATCCTCATGTCTTCCGGTGTCCCTGTCTCTTCGTCCGCTTCGGTTCTTTTGCTGTTCCTTGAGTGGAAGCTGCTTTCTGAGGTTCCGCTGTTTTCGCCTGTGTTGTCTTCTAGGACTTTGAAGCTCTTTTGGGTATGAGGTGGAACTCCGTTCCTGTTATCAGCAGTCTCACTGGGGTTGTCTTCAGTGTAGGAGGCAACATGCGTGGTAGGAACGTCTTTTCTGCGTGGGCTTCCTGCCTGCTCTTCAGTATCACAGCCCCCAACCTCTCTGGCGTCAGCGCTCTCCCGCTCAGGTCCAACCCCCCTCTCCCGTTGGCCCTCTGAACCCTCACTCTTCTGCTCCGTTTCTTCCTTTTCCAGTTCCTCCTGTTCATCCATCTCACTCGTTCTGTTCTGAATTTCCCCATTTTGTGTCGCTTCCGTCAGGCGGGGCCCAAAGCTGAGGTCAACCGTCTGGACCAGAGGAGAAACAGGCAGGGTGATGGTGAGCTGCCCGTTCTGTGTGTTGAACTTGGCCCCTCCCCTGTCCTCGTCCACGGGGTACGCTAGGGGGAGCTCAAGCCTGTAGGCCGGCCTCTTGCACTCCACCCTGAGGGTCTTCCCCAGGACCTCCAGGCTTGTGTCTTTGGCCGACTTTAGAAGGGGCATGTCCACAGTGACCACGATCTCTCCAGGCCTGGGGCTCTGGGCGGAGTCCCGGGAACATCTGAAGTCCTGCAGGTCGATGAAGGATCTGTACTTCAGCTTGTAGTGGGGTGTGGTCGGAGCGCCAGGCTTTGGGGATTCGGTGACGAAGCTTCTTGGTGTGGACTCCTCTCTGGTTTTTGCACCGGCTGCAGGCTGGTTTGCGGCTCCGCTGGGAGGGTCTTTATAGGGGAAGGGGAAGGCCAGAGGGTCTGGACTCGCCGGGGGGTCTTCAGTCTGGTAGCCGGGGATGGGCTTCCGGATCACGGAGGGCTGGGGGGTCCCCTTATACTTGGTGGCCAGCACTTTTACGTTGTTCTGATCCAGTCGTACTTTAAACCCGTCTTGGATTCCCTGAATGGCGGTGCTGTCCACCATGTCCATAAATTCTCTGTTCTTGCTCGCCATGTGAATAGTGTCCGGGTGGAAGATCACATCATAGATCATGAACTTGTTTCCTTTGGGGTCTCTCTCTGGTCTCCCAGGGTGCAGACTGTGGGGCAGAGACCAATGCTGTCCTCTTTTGCCATCATCTGATACCCCCCATTTAAACTCACACTTACCGACCTTTTCATTGGCGCAAATGTTGACGAAGCATTTCTGTTTCCCGTTGACGCTCGTTTTGAGCGCTCTGAAAGGCTGTGGATGGATAAACTCGATGGCGTTTCCCCTTTCCTCCTCCAGCAGTTTGATCTCCTCCTCGTACTTCTTCTTACATTCGGGGTCGGATAATTCCTTGGCGTATTCGAGCAGCAAACCTCTGAACTTTTCGTCTTTAAAGGCCGCTGAGAACCTGTCGACTTCGTCCTTCGTCATGTTTAACTCTTTTATCTTGTCTCCGATCTCCATGTTGTTCACCTTATCAAACTCGTATTCTCTAAAAAGCAAAGTTATATCAATCACCCACCAGCCCTTCACGAGGAAGTGTAGGGCCACAAAACACGCTACAGGTCAAGCCACTCCGTTTGTTGACGTAGCTATGGCAACACGCGGGCCAATCGGCTCTCAGTACAACAGAACAACCAGAAATACAATTAAGTGATGCATCTTGTATTATTTATACGTATAAATTATATATTGTGATATATGAATAAATAAATTCAAATTCAAATTATATAAATGCATAAATATAACTAACGACTAAGTAGGCCTATTCTTCTTTTAAGTTATTCTAATTCATACAAATATTTACGCTTGACTGGGTCTACCCAGAGCCATTTAGAGATAATTTCTCTATATGAGTCTGTGTCTAGCTATTTAGTTGATAAGTGTTGTTTAATTCTTGGTAAAGATGAATCATTGCCTCTAGATGTCACTGTTCTCCGGGCAGCGGCCCGACGGGGCGTGTGTTCCCGGAGAGAGCTGATTGGTCGCACCCCCAGACTGTGTCATTACTCGGAATTCAGTGATCGCCGTTTTTGTTTCTCTTGCGGTGCTTGTTCACCAAGGGACACGGGCTATGCCTGTGGAAGACTTGATGCGTTCTAACCACCTAACAATTTCATCTTGAGTATTAAGTTCATAATGTCCTTTAGGTTCGTGGGGAAACATTGAGTCCTTACTTTTTGTCCTGATTCCCATTTATTATTATTTTATAGTTATAAAATCATAAAATGGAACTTATTTCATGACTTGAGATATAAATGCGAGTGAAGTCTACTGAGTAGGCCTATGTCAACTGAACTCTCAAATGAAACAATACAACTCAGTACGACAGGTACTCCTGATTTATCCCTCTTAATGATCCCCATATGGAGAAGTCAGACTATAATAGCGACCCCTACATGTACAACCGCTGCTGACTGGCTGATGATGAACGTGAGAAGGTTCGAGTGGTCAACCCTACGCACGATGCAGGAAGCCGTGCACGTCAGCACATTTCCTGGTACGAGCGTTTGGTTGACCATAAGAGGGAAGGAGGGGGAGATTTAGAGAACGTGACACACACGCACGCAGGATGTTGTGGGATGAGCGACTCTTTCTCTGTTGAGTTATAGCGGAAGAACCGGGATGACTAAACCAGATCTGGTGTAAAATGTCTTGTTCGGTGGAATCTTGAATTCAAAAGTCACGAGTCACCTTGGCTTGTGATAAACAGGATTCTCATTTTCCTCTTTTTATTACAAATACGTATTAAATAATATGAAAAATTGTATAATCATTGTACTGGTAATCCCACTTGTACATTGTTTTGTGTGTTACACATTACTTAAGATTGGGCAAGTAAAAGCATTTGAAAGCATAAAACAGAAAAACACTTAGACTTAAACAATTAAAAGAGGATCCGGGGGTGGTGAGTTTGACATTAAGCAGGCAAACTTCATTCAAAGGCTTTGGCAAAAACAAACGGCTACGTACATGTCATCTTATACATGAAAGTAAACAAAGGAATCCATTAGAGCGAGATATAAGACATTAATGAGCGGATAAGAGGAGTCCAGTGCATGGTGCTTCGAGTTCTTTTCTTCTTCCCATGAGTAAAGAGCAGGCTTGTGCCTGTGTGGCTGCTCCCTGTGTGTCCTTGAGAGAGCGCGATGGGCGGCGATAGGCCCGACGGCTCACCGCCTACCGCGACACAGCCGGCACGAGCATGCTCAGTGTGGGCAGACTGGGCTTCAGGGAGGGTGCTTTGCCGGCTTGCATTTTGTTTAGGTTCCGCAGCTCCGCCTGCCAGGAAGGGATCTTCTTGCTGGTCATGTGACGGCGGGCGTGTTTGGTCAGGTGGTCACTGCGCATGAAGCGCCGGTCGCAGACGGGACACACAAACTTCTTCTCGCCGGTGTGCGTGCGCCGGTGCCGCGACAGCTCGTCCGAGCGGGCGAACTGCTTGTCGCAGCTCTCCCAGCTGCAGCTGAAGGGCTTCTCTCCTGAGGGGGGCAACAGGGGGAGAGAGAGGGAGGGTTAGAGAAGAATCATCATTAGATATAAGCGTCTGGTTTAGCCACACTAGGCCAGAGAGTAGTTTATTCCTTCTGGTTTCGTCTTCGAGGCTGAAGCATACGACTGTGGATCCTAACCTGTGTGCGTCCGGAGGTGCGCCTTCAGGTGGGAGCTCTTGAAGTAGGTCTTCCTGCATCCCGGAAAGTTGCACACATAGTTCCTCCTGCGCAAGCAGTCTATCTTGACGCCCGGGGTGGCGGCCCCGCAGGGGCCCGCCGGCATGTAGACGGGGGCCGGGGCCAGGGGGAGCAGCTTGGTGTGGCCGAGGGTCATGACGCTCGGCGTGCAGTGCTGAGCCTGGGGGAAGGACGACTGCGGAGGGAGCACCAGCATCACCGTGCCCTGCTGCACCCCCGGGCCCACCAGGAGGGGGTGCTGGACGGGCGTGGCGTGGAGCGGACCCTGGGGGAGGAGGGAGGTGGGGCTGGTCCTCAACCCGGGGCTGGCGGTCTGCAACGTGCTGGGGATGAAGGCCGAGATGATCCCCGACTGGCTGCTCACGGGGATCATCTGGCAGAAGATCTGGGGAGCGGAACAGAGGGTGGTGGTGGTGGGGGCCGGAGGGGCCAGCTGGGTGATAAGGCTCCTGGGGGCTGTGCTGTCCGTACTGGGCTTTGAGTAAATGGCCGGCTGCCTGGCCTGCGGGGTGGCTGTGCAAGAGGAGGGTGGAGGGGGAGGGGGGCTTGGCCGCCCAGTCTGTCTTGTGCAATGCTGCTGCCGCAGCTTCTGTTGTTGTGGATGTTGCTGATGATGAAGTTGTTGTTGCTGCTGTTGTTGTTGTTGTTGTTGTTGTTGTTGAAGTTGCTGCTGCGGGCAAACTGTGGCCGCGATGGCGCTGCTACAGCTCCTGGGGGCCCCTGGAATGTGCTGCCGGCAGGGGGTGCTGTCTGCGGTGTGGCGGATGACACTGGTCTCCATGGCCCTGCAGGCCTGGGGCGGTGAGGGCAGAGCGCTGGGCCTCTCGGGAGCAGAGGTCAGGGCAGGGAGCCCGGTGCCGCACCGCTGTGTGGAGCTCTCTGTGAAGCTGGGGCTGTGGGGGGGCGTCATACTCTGCAGAGACAAGGGGGGGAAGGCAGGCATGAGACGAGGAGCCATAGGCCGCTGGAGGTCTAGATATGGTTGTGCGCTTTACAACGCGGTAATATGACGCTTGGCTAGGGATGCGTCAGTGGTTTTAAGGATAACGTTTACAGAGGTAATAGTCCCTATAGGTCGAGCAGATATACATACAAGGTGATGGGCACTCTGAGCCTTAATGGCCCGTTTTTATGGCCCGTTTATTGACATAGCTGCAGAGCGGAGGAGCTCTGGGTTCAAACCCCCTTACTGCAGCCAGGCGTATCTAGTCCTAGCAACTTGACCCGATACTCTCAACCACTGACCCAGCCCCTCTCCGTTCTCTGCCCAGAGCAGCAGCAGGTCGGGAGATTTGTTGGAACTCTGCGCTGAGTTTGTGGATGGGGAGCTTGTAAAATGGCTATTTTGGGGTTCTACTCTGTTCTAATATTCTAACACTGCTGCTTGATCTGGGTGCCCCTGACCATCCATTGCAAGCACTGTCTTTGGCGGTTGGCTATGGTATGACATCAGAGTGTAATTTCAAAGGCTATGTTGTTATTGTTTTTTTAAGTCATGACTTACAAGTGAGGAGAGGGAAACAAAGTCCTTGAGGGTCTCTGGTAGTTCAGGGGAGAGTACCAGGTCGCAGCAGTCCGAAGCAGGCGTCAATGGCCGTGGCTTGCAGGGGTTCTGTGCAGGCTTGCGGGGGAAGGACCCATGGCCCAGGGAGGAACTCATGCACATCAGGGCCTCTGCCGCCTCAAGGTCTGTGTACTCTAGGCTCGGGGAGCCTCTGCTGGTTCCACTGGAGATGAACTGCTCACCACCATGCCTCCTTCTCTTACACTGGTCCACATACTGGGCCTGTTGAGAGTCAGAAGCAGAACGATCAGGCTAAACTATATACGTAATAATATGGGCAAATATATGAGGCAGCAGGAGATTTTGTTATGGGACTTCACCAATGTAACGTGTAATGTCTGAGGTAACTTTCATCTTCAACTTTAGAAACAGACTGGCTCGCAAATGTCTCGTTATTTGAATGAGCTTTATATATATATATATATATATATATATATATATATATATATATATATATATATATATATATATATATATATATATATTGATTATGTTAGGGTAGGGTGACAAACTGCAGTCGTGCCAGTAATGGAGTGAGCAAGGATGAGCCAACACCCCAGCCCGTCTCGCAATGCCTCTGGCTGAGCGCCAGAAAGAAGCCTCCCATCACCAAATATAGACTGGGGCCGTGACGTAGCAACCGGTCCGCCGTGTGAAATCCCAACAGCAAGCCGCCGGATCGGGGAAGTGATACCCAAAGCCGATGACTCGTCGTCAATAATCAATCGGTAAAACTATCGAAAGTAGGCGGTAACTATGGTTACGAGCTCGACATCACTAACAACTCAAACATATGTTATCGTTTTTAATGTCTTCATGTGTAAATAAGTGAATGTAACACCATCACAGGGGCTGAATTAAGTGAAGACGCTAAAGTTACTTTTATATCGCAAAATAAGTCTAAATGATTAATAAATATTAATATATAGATAAATAAATGTAATTAATAATTACTTTCTGCCTGATTAAACTGTTGTGTTGTTCCACTGCAGGGTTAATGTCAAGTCATTCATAAAAAATACTTTGACAGCCGAGGTTTATATTTCCTTGCGTTACCGTCAACTCACTTACTAACGTTATAGAATCAAACTTGAACGTATGAGTCCAATTAATGAGTCCAATTAAACACACGTTCAAAGAACCTCGACTCGAGCAATAATCGATCAGAAACTGCTGCCGAGAGGCGACCATCGTTCACAATAAATAATACCATTAATGTCTTAATAGCCTTAATAGTAACCTTAATAATAACCATAATAAAAATAACCTTACCCCGTGCGGCGGCTCCATCTCTGAATATGTTCTCATGGGCATCATAAAGTATAACAAAACCGGAACCGCTTTCTGTCAGAAGAGAAGCAGCAGCTTGCCGAAGACCCTTCTCGCCGAAGACACTTCGCTCTGAACGGGCTGACCGCCGCCGCTCAGCTGTGCGTAAAACATGAAAACAAACCGCACAACACACACCGGCGGGCGGCAACGCTCCACCAATCAGAAACGAATGTGTGTTAGGCTTCACCAATGAAAAATAAATGTGTGTAAGGCTCCGGCCAATGGGAGAGGAAACGGCGCGTGAACAGTGCATGGGCGCCGGACGGTTGGAGGAAGCAGTGTGCGTGGTGGTCAGGGGGCGGGACGTGGTTGTTGGTGGGCGGGGCCCGGAGTCAGCGGTGTCAGACTAAACCCGGTGAACTGAGGGCCTCGAAGTAGGCGAAAGGTCGCTGGTGCGCCATGGTAGTCGCTGGAGCTCCATGGTGGACGCTGCCGCCTGCGTTTAGGGGCTGATTGGGGCTGTTTGGGGATGATTGGAACTACTGTACGCACTTTATGCATATTTTGCGGTTAATACATAATTGCTGTTGCCTTTTGTTTTATATTAACATTTTATATTTTCTTTACCCAAAATGAAAATAATATTTTTCATTTCACACATGGAGTATCCATATAAGTTGCTGTCAACCTGCTGTTGCTCACCTTTCACCAACTTTCCTACGTAACGTGTCAGACCACAGACAGCAGAAGCTGCTGTTTTGGCCCCAGCCACCTCAAAGTATGGCCAAAGCATCTTCATTTATCTATTGATAAGTTTATTTATTCATTCATGTTTCATTGATTTTGATATTGAAGCAATTTTTCTTCATCAAGTAGCAATTTCTCCCCTCTATATTAAAATGTCTAACGTTATCTGTTTGTGATTTCCTCATCCATAAATCATCCAGTTTTTTTGCTAACACATGTTTAATGAATAATAAGTAAATGTGGATTTATGTTTCATTCGCTGCTGTCCACTACAGATCCCCTCGCCGTCGTTACTCCCAGCAGAATCCAAATGAGAACTGACCCACATTTCAGTTACATCACACTGGACAAAGGAGAGATCTGTGTCAAAGACCAAATGCCCTTTGGAGTTACGACAGCGAGATGGCAATTTAATATATATATATATATATATATATATATATATATAGGCTATATATATATATATAGGCTATATATATATAGGCTATATATATATATATATAGCCTATATATATAGCCTATATATATATATGTATATATATATATATATATATATATATATATATATATATATATATATATATATATATATATATATATATATATATATATATATATATTCCATATATATATAATCCTTTTCCATAACAGGCTGTAGTTAGTAAAAAAACTGATACATGTTTTCATTGAACTTGTTTTCCAATCATTTAAAATGTTTAGGCTTCGATGGTTATTTGGGCCACCTCTTCACCGATGCCCCTCTTGAATCAACAGGACCTGCGAGCGGCCTGTCCCCCAGGCAGCAGGGGCTCTGGAGGGTGTGTGGGGCCCCCGCCCCGGTGGCTGGTTCAGGACCCAGGCAGGCCGAGGGCCCGGCCCCACAAAACCCCTGCGTAAGCATGAGCTCAGAGGCGGCCACGTGGGTGGGAGTGTCAGCGGCACAAATATGTCCCTTCGGTGCCAGCAATGAGCGGAAACAGCGGGAAGGGGGGGTGAGGAGCAGGGAGGGGCCGGGCCTCCAGGGGGCGGGGCCTCCAGGGCTGAGCGTGCGATAGGCCCGCAGCAGCAGACCGGCCCGTGGTACAGGACCTGTTTGTCATATAAGTCTGTTCCCTTCACCTCGGCATCAAATCTAGAGGAAAGGTTACTCGCACCTTATCTAGGCTTTCACGTGCACGCCGGCTGCTCCTGCCAACGCAGACACACACACACACACACACACACACACACACACACACACACACACACACACACACACACACACACACACACACACACACACACACACACACACACACACACACACATACAAACTTCCCCCCTTCCCACCTGAACATCTACCTCCAGGAGACCGCTCCAGGGGGGTACATTTTTCACTGACAGTTCCATTGCAAGGCTATGGAGTTGGGCAAGATGTGTGTTATGAGGACAAGAGTGTTTGTTCCAAAGTACAAGCTACATCAATGAAACGTTCAGTATACCAAAATAAATATTGGTTTAGGTTATAATAACATCTTGTCTAATTGCATAAAGGATCCACTCCTTCCCCAGAGAGAGAGAGAGAGTTTGTCATTAGTAGGTACAGCATTTATATAAGAAATTACACATTTGTCAAGGCTAAAGGACAATGTGTTGAATAATTTATACGATGATACCAACATTTATTTGCAAGTGTATTTCCACAACAAAATGCGTAACTCTCTTTATTTGCTCATTTTGTCAAACCCCCATAGAAAGGAGAAGAGGTCTCCCCCTGGCATGCCTAGAACATGTGACCACTGTGAACCTTGATCCCTCACCCCCAGACCAAAGGCCTCTGAATGTCATTCTGCAGGTCCTAGGGTCAGAATAGCTTATGAAGCCAAGCTCGGCAGCCGATTGGCTGAAATAATTTCCAGAATAGATTTGGCAGCTCATTTTAAAATCCTGAAAAATATAAACCTCCAGCTGTTGCACACGGCTTGCTTCTTGGTGAAAGGACGCAGCAACTGGGGGCGAAGCCTTGACCAGCTGGGGGGACTGGGAGGAGCTGTTACCTTTCAGAATCCCCCTTTTCTTTCCATTCATCACCTTGCTTTTTTGTCTTTCATTCTTTCTTGTTCTATCTATATTAGTAAAATATTGACAATTCTGTAATACATCTGCAAAATCGAATTCAAGTCCCTGTTGTTCCCCCATGCTGAAAGAGAACTCAGTTATTCCCCCCTTAGACAGACTTCGCTTAGTTCCTGTTGCCTTTGGGGCCATAAACCAGTCAACACTGTTTACCTGAACACTGCAGCTTACTGCCAGCTGTTGGGCACTCGGCTGTTTATGAGCACACCATGTAGGATACATTGTACGTACCTAAACTACTACAACCCTTGTGTCTTCCCCATTATTGCATCACCAATCTACCAATGTTGTTGTACGAGTCGGCTGTATTGCCTCCTCGTTGTTTACAGCAAACACAGCCCACTAAATCACGCCCATTTGTCCTACACACACCAACAGGAACAACGACAATGATTCATCCTCAGAAGATTTTGAATTGGTCTATATTAGATTTAGAAGCCGATTGGCTGCCAAGGCATACTGATTCGGGATTGGCTCACTTGCTGTCTGTTGTCCTGGCAACGGCAGAACACGGGCCCTGCGAGGGCTCCCTGTTTGAGAGGGTCTGGCCTTGTGACGGCCATTGTTAGCTGAAGCTTGGATGGAAATCAATATCAGGAGGTGCCTGTTCATGTTGGAAAGGAGAACGGAGAAGAGGATTGTGATCTCATTTCATAGAACGCCTGTGTAAACAATGGAGTTTAGGAGAAATGCTCTATCAAGAGTCAGTTTATTAGAATGTTTACACAACCAAGTCATTTTCATCCCCTCTAATATGTAGTATTTTGAGATTATATTCAGTGCATAAAGTTGTGGAGTCCCTGAACTAGAATTGATTTCATGTTCCTTCGTTCTGGAACAACTGTGACTCCAACTTTTTGCTGTTGTTGCTGTTGTTGTAATATCTCAAACCGGCTGCACTGTTTGTTAAATAGGAATGTGACCGCAAGCATATTCAGTTGACCATGAAGCAGACCGTTTGAGTCCCAGGGGATCCTCCGGAAGCTTGAGAAAGTTGTAATGTGTTGACTTGCTTCCTTCAACAAAAAGAAAATACTTGTTTCAGGTTTCATATCAACCTCCTAACAACCCAAAGTAACACATGAAAGTATTTCATGCAATACTGAAATACCAAGTCCATCAGTTATCCTTAAATCACAGGCTTCCAAAATGAATTCCTTCATTTCACGAGTTCACCATAATTCATACGAATGGATGCGATAATGTTGGCTAAATGAAATATCATGTAAGCCTCATCTGTAATAACCGTTTTATATATATAGTTGTTTTTATAAAACATATTTTTATGTTTTATTACAAAGCTGATCTAATCATATTCATCTGTTGCAAAGAGCGCCTTCACATCTGAGGGACAAATTGACTCATTAGAAATATCATGAGAGAGAGAGAGCGAGAGAGACACAGAGAGAGTGAGAGAGACACAGAGAGAGTGAGAGTGAGAGAGAGAGAGAGAGAGAGAGAGAGAGAGAGAGAGAGAGAGAGAGAGAGAGAGAGAGAGAGAGAGAGAGAGAGAGAGAGAGAGAGAGAGAGAGAGAGAGGGAGAGAGAGAGAGAGCAGATGGCCTATCATTCAAGGGCACTCTGCTCCTCTGGCTGGATGGAGCCTGGTTAAAGTGTAACCAGCGGTCTTATCAGGACGCCGGAGCCCCTCAAGTTTGGGCGGTGCAGCGAGATAAGTCACGTCTACAGGTCTGGATGCAGGTACACTCAGGTCGATGCTGCAGCTAACAGGAGAGAACGAAACAAGATGGCGCAGGGTCAAAGGCCTGGATGGCCTTGATTGTAGAGTCAATGGGCTCAACAAACCAATGAGGGGCCCGTCGTGACGGCCCACCGTTAGCGTCCGTCCCCAACTTGTCTCGTCTCGCAACAGTCTCATGATGTCTTTCTCTTCCTGTTGGTTTCTGGGAGTGGATCCTGGGGGGACCAGGGCCAGTACCTGTGGAGATGAGAGGCCCTCGGGGACCGTGGTTAAGGGGCCGTACAAATACAACTTGGTTACGGTCCGTGACTTATTAAACGTTCTAATCACATTAATGTCCTCCTTTTGACAGTTCTGCTGTTAACACACACACACTACACACAGACTACACGCAATCTAAACACTCTGCACACACACTACACACACACAGTCGTTTGGAAGCTAGGGGAACCTTTCTCCGGGAGCAGGCAGGTTTCAATGTTTACTTCCTGCTTGGCAGTGGGGATAGATGAGACCATAGGGTGAGACATATGTTCCAGTAAATACACACACACACACACACACACACACACACACACACACACACACACACACACACACACACACACACACACACACACACACACACACACACACACACACACACACACACACACACACACACAGTAGCCGTATCAATGCCATAACTGCTATAATATCATATCTTATCACATCAACAAGAACAACAGCTGGTACAGGTAAAAGTCCTCTTTTATTGACGTACTGCATCAATGCTTTTACAAAAATGAATTATGCATCGGGATTTAAATACATGTTAACATCATAACGCTCTTAAACAACTTCATAGAAAAAGAAACCAAAAAAAACTTTATATTATTAATTGTAGTTTAGACATTTGGAAATATATTGTAAAAAGTTCCCACATCCACACTCTTAATAAATATATACACATAAGTACTGATATACAAAAGGTTGTGCAGATCAAGCATTACTTTAGAGCAGAGCTTGACAAAGGCACTGACCTGACTTTGACATGCATCACAAATATATCACAAAGAAATGGCCATCAGAAAATGATTGTGTCTGGAGATAAATATGATATTGCACTATCAGGATGGTTTGTGCGGATGTGCGAGAAACTGGTGTCTATCTACTGTACTCTACTCAAAAGAGGGGAACCTCCATGTTCGAATTAGGTATCCTCTACTCATCTGTTATGTAATACTTTATATACTGATGAAAATATTTGATATCAAACTTGATCTGAAAAAAAAGACTATATTTTATACAAACAGTATCTGTGGTCATTCCTAATATGTACAACTATACCGTTTAACTCACGGTAAAGAGCGCTTTAGAAACTAAATACTGCCAGGATCTTCACTGTTAATACACCCCAGGGGTCTGGTTGTTTTAGGCCTCTCTCTTCCCTCTGTGTGTCACCCTGCAGACTGCATCATCAGTGCTATGGCTTTAGAGAATGGAACAACAGGTGCTGGCCATCGCTGTCTGTCCACGTAATACACACACATTATGCCTGTACATGTTGTTGCACATGTGAAAAAAAGATTGTTGCCTCCATAGAATGAGGTATGATGACAACATAAAAGCCCTGCATGTTTTGGACAAAGTAAAAATCATATTCTGCTGCGACTAACAAATAAAAATAACATCATAAGAGTGTCATCAATGTCCCGATACTTATGTACACATAAACAGTTTTATAAAAAGAATTTAAACGTTTACATTTTATCTTTAATCAATGCATTTGCATAATAAGAGCTACAATCCATTAGATCCTGCGTTTCCATATGAAACACAGGCCCCCCGTTGACCTCAGGGACACACCATCCCCTCCATTAGCTTCGCGATCATAGCTGTTACTGCCGGTAAACCAGCTAGATTCAGTGTAAACTCATAGTAGTGAAGGCCTTCCCACCTCGTCCGAGACTCAGATCTCAGTGAGGGTGAGCTTGTATATTCCTCCCATCTCCTCCATGGAGATCTGGAAGGTGTCTTCGTTGGAGTAGTGCTTTATGATGTTGTCGTCCATGTTGACTAGGATCCTGAGAACGGAGAGAAGATGTATGAGTTGTGGTGAGCAGGGGGTCTGAGTGGGCTTACATTAGACATCTACTGGATTTGAACGTACATTAAGTGGAACTCACCCTTTTTTGCATTTCTTGTAGACCTTTCCAACTTTTGCCAAAGGTAGCTCATATTTCTCTGATATCTAGTGAAGAAAAAAAAAAAAAATTAGATATAAATGTATATATACAGCAAGCTCCTTTATATTTGGCTGCATTAAACAATTAAAGTTTCAGAATGGAAACTGGAAATCGGTTGAGAAACATAACTTCTCCAAGCATCGCTCCGTACAGCCAAAGGTTCGCTAGGAGCTTGGCCTGGGCCCTGCATGGTTTCATTCTGAATATGGTGCTGCTGCGTCTGACTGCACCCTCACCCATTCAGACACTGCAAGCTGTAAACAACCCTGTTTAACCCTGCTAACTCGCTTTTTGACTCAACCTGCTCCTATACTTTCTCTTTCCTTTCTCTCTTACTATTCCCCCCTGTCACCATTTTCCACTTCCTCTTGCCTGAGCTGCTTGGACCTCTCCACAGGAAACCAGCAACTCACACTCACACTATATAGTTATAAATCTGTGGCCCAAGAGTTTTTGTTGTGAAATATTAATATGGACCTCTCTCTCTCTCTCTCTCTCTCTCTCTCTCTCTCTCTCTCTCTCTCTCTCTCTCTCTCTCTCTCTCTCTCTCTCTCTCTCTCTCTCTCTCTCTCTCTCTCTCTCTCTCTCTCTCTCTCTCTCTCTCTCTCTCTCTCTCTCTCTCTCTCATTAGGTAGCACCCTGTGTGGTCAACAATGGTAGAGGAGTTATGAGGTGTAAGACGCTCCTCATCCTCCCCCACTGACAGCTCAGAGTCATTATGAGGTTCTGGATGGAGCAAGTGGTGGTGAGGATGGGATTCAGCAGAAGGTGGAGCAGTCCGTCTGTTGTGTGTTGTACTCACAGCTTCCACAAGGCCTTTCAGGGTGGGGATCTTCAGCATGACAGCGTCAAACACCTCCTCTGTTTCTTTGCGTACGTACAGAAGGACTGCGTCAGACAAAGAGGAAGGATACAGATCATCAGGTGTTATATACAGAGGTATTACAGGGCACAGATGTCAACATGAGATGAACAAAGAAAAACACACAAGGATCATATAGATCCTTTCCCCAGCCCGAAATCCAACTGGAAACTCAACCCAAATTACAGTTCACCCTAGAAACTGAACTGTTGCCTTGAATCTTTAATATGGCGTCGGTCTCCTTCTGAGTCTCTCCCTGATATCCCGAAATGTCTATTCCGTCTAGGATTAATAAAGTACCGTCTAAGTAGTGTCTTATCACGGGCAGAAGGAGCAACAAACAGGCTGTAGGTCTGCCCCCCACACATCTCTACACACGTCAGTCTTTTATGCCAGGGCTTTATCCCCAAGCCCCGCCTCCAGGAGGGAGTGGGTACAACCTCAAGGCTGGCATCTCAGGTCGGTCACGCCCTACACCCGCCCGACCCCACCCCTATCCCCCCAGCGCCCCCGCCCCCACCGCCCCCCACCACCCCCACCCTGTTCACGAGCAGGGTGCTGCTGGCTCCAGAGCGGTGTTATCTCTGGACCAGAGCCCGGACCAACTGTCTACCCCTGGCACCCGGCCGCGGCGTGAGCCAGCCCACGGGCCCACCCACACACACACACACGCACACGCACACGCACACGCACACACACGCACGCACAGACACACAGACACACACACACACACACACACACACACACACACACACGCACGCACACACACAGGAACGCACACAGGCAAACACAAACACACACAGGCACGCACACAAACACACACACAAGCACACACATAGCCAGGCACACTGCTGATTATTCAGAATCAGATTTCGCATGATAGATATGCTCTTAATATAATAGATTGTTACTCAATGATGCACAGGTAGATGTTGAATGTTTCTGTTGTAGTTGTTTTTGACTACTGCCACAGATTAGCGGCAACACTCGGTCAAGGATGGGCAGCTTCCATTGGATAATAATAATAATAATAATGTATAATTAAACTGAGTAACTAAACTACTATGCTTCTAAAATATTTCTTCCACACATTTCTGCAATTTGCAATGACTCAATATGGGACTGTTATAGTTTAAATACTTGTAATGAATAATAATGGATTGAATTTATATAGCGCTTTTCTAGACGCTCACAGACGCTTTTTACAGGGAAGGGGGAACCTCACTAACCACCACCATTGTGTAGCACCCACTAGGGTGTAGCATATATCTAAACAGATTTGAACGACAGTTCAAATCCACAAAGACACATTTGGATGTAAGGGACCACTGTAACGAGAGATGCAAACACACAACGTTGCTCAGGGCCTGAGCCCTGGGCTCTGCAGCGCTGGAGAGGGATGCAGGGCAAAGGGCACACTGGTTCCCAGTGTGGTGGCATTTGCGTGCATGCAGACACACAGTGTGCTGGTTTGTGTGCATGATGTGCAAGGGTAAGAAGAGAAGCCAGGGCAGAGGTATTCTGTGAGGTCAGGGTGGCCCTCAGCATGTTTTCAAAGAACTCGGTAAGATCATATGACCCTGGAGACTGAGAGACAGCCGCCAAGACACACGCACACACACACACACACACACACACACACATTACACATAACGACCATTACCTTTCTTTGGTTCGTCCAGTCTTGCTTGCTTGTTCGGAGGGGTTCCAAACTCGTCTTCAGCAAAGGGCACCCTCTTCATGCCAGAGCTGCAAATGACACACAAGCGCACACACATGATTACCATTACATCATAGCAACAGATTGCAACAGAAAACAAACATTGGTTAGTCTTCTGTCTTGGCAGAGTTATGCTCATTCTCGAAGGCGATGCTGTTCCTGAACGTTATGTTCCCGGTGAGTCAGGGAAGAAGAACCTGCCACTCTTTGAACGATGTGGTTCACCTCGCTTGATCTTTTGACCCACTAAGCATGCAGTCTACCTAGAAGTGATTCAAGGAACCCACCTGTCTTCTCCTTCCTCCGTCGTGAAAGGCTGCAGGGCGAGAGAGAGAGAGAGTGAGGGAGAGGGGAAAGTTTAGCCAGAATATCAGATTGCCCACAACAATGTTTTGCAGTCATATTTCAGCGAGACTTGGCTTTTTCTAGAACTGCACCACCAAAACACCTACTCATTTGCTATATTTATACTATTAAATATGACAAATACTTTAACAGATATGACCCCCCCCCCAAAAAAACGATTGCACGATAGTATTTTTAAATCACAACTTTAGCATCAGCGATGCAGTTCTACCGCTGTAGATCGACACGCTGCCGCATGGTGGACAGTGTGTCTGATCAAAGGGCAGGTGGAGATGTTTGTTCCCAGAAAGAGGCTTTTCGGACATCCATGCCTTATCGATTGGCATCAGAGCTGTCAATACAGATCTATTCTGAGAGTTGACCCCGGGCTTATCAGGGCGGTCCGCCAGGGTCAATGTCATCTCCGAGTTCCAAAAATAAAAGCGTGCGGAGTTCAAAGGAAGAGCGAAAACGGAGCTGAACTCTGACCCCACTGTCCTACCCCTGCCACCAGAGGGGCAGTCAAGGGGCGGAGCTGAGCTCTGACCCCACTGTCCTACCCCCGGCCACCAGAGGGGCAGTCACGGGGCGGAGCTGAACTCTGACCCCACTGTCCTACCCCCGGCCACCAAAGGGGCAGTCACGCGCCACTCCTTTGTTCTCTGAAATGCATTTGAAGAACGACATCCGCCTGAGGCTAGAAAACATGTCCGCTCAGGAAGGGCTTCAAGTGGAATGTAAATACTCTGTTTGTCCTACAGGGGGCAGTGTCTGGGCATGTGAGCTGGGTGTGTCCCCTGCTCAGGGTCCGTGGGCAGAGCGTAGGTGGAGGGAGGAACATCTCTGAGTGACAATGAGGAGGCCAGGCAACCTGCCACTTATTGAGAAATGTGTCATCTTCACACACCTGTTCCATCCATCTTCCAAGACATGAGTCTGCATCTTGTGTGTGTGTGCGTGTGTGCCTGTGTGTGCGTGTGTCTGTGTGTGTGTGTTTGTGTGTGTGTATGCCAGTGTGTGGTGTGTGTATGCCAGTGTGTGTGCCAGTGTGTGTGCCTGTGTGTGTGTGACCGTGTGCCTGTGTGTGCGTGTGTGTGTGTGTGTGTGTGTGTGTGTGTGTGTGTGTGTGTGTCCGTCCTGTCCTTCACACCATATTTGAACAGGGTAACCTTTCCCTTTAAGCTCGCTGGGTCACTTTGCTTTGCTTGTCTTGGTGTTTGGTAGCGACTTGCGGGCGAATCCACCAACTGTGACTAATTCCTGCGGAACAAAGCCGTGAGCGGGGGTGTGTCACGGCTCCCGGAAGGCTCAGACCTGTTTAGGAGAGCTCAGCGTGTTCCCGCCAACTGGCAGCCAGGGCGCGCCTGGCATCGGCCCGCTGCCTCGAATGCCCTTTACTCTCACGAGGAGCGGTGAGAGGAGCGGAGAGAGAGAGGGACACCCGCTCTGAGCTGAACCACGAGGGGCGCTACACTCACTGGATCAGAAGGGTCAACAGGAGACACAGAGAGACAGACAGATGGATAGATGGAAAGACAGGCAGGTGTAGAGACAGATGGACGGATGGACAGACAGACAGATGGATAGATGGACACACAGACACACAGACAGGCAGACAGAAAGACGGACAGACATATGGAAAGATGGATTGACAGACTCTAAATTCCTATATTTGTGGGCGGCCTTTTGAAGGTGATCGTAAATACGAGTGTAATGGTTCTGTGTGATGAGTGTGTCTGTATGAGTGAGTGTGTGTGTGATGAGTGTGTGTGATGGGTGCTCTGGCCCCCACACTCACATGGCGCTGGAAGCTGGAGAAGTGGATGTCGGGGATGAAGAGGACCGGCTGCGTCTCGAAGTCGCTCATCATCTTGAAGGTGGTGACGTCGTTCTTCTTCTGCAGCAGCGGGACCTTGACGTCGGCGACTGGGGGGCAGAGAGCACGCGGCCAGTGAGTCACTTACCCATAACCTGGGGGCTATGTTTGCAGTTCATCAGGGAGAATGAGCGGCCCCAACATGGCGGCCCCTGCACGGAGGCCCCATCATGGCGGCACTTACATGGCAGGCCCACGGCGGCCCCTTTACTGTGGCCCCAACACGACGGCCCCAAGGTGGCGGCCCCAACAGGGTGGCCCCTACACGGCATCCCCAACATGGGCCCCACATGGTTGCCCCTACATTACGGCCCCTACATTACGGCCCCTACATTGCAGCCCCTACATGGTGGCCCCGTCCCCTCCCTCGGGCCCCCCCTGGATGACGGAGCTGGACTCACAGGCCCCCATGGTGCTGCTGTGCTCCGACACCTTCCCCTTCCGGCGGGACTGCTTCCTCTCCTCGTCGCGGATCTTGCGCTCGGCGCCTTTGTCGCAGAAGACCTTGATCTGGCAGAAGGCGCGGTGGATGGGCTTGTTGCTGCGGTTGTTGTAGCTGTAGGTGTCGATCTGCAGGTTCAGCGGCAGACCCTTCACCCCCTTCTGCGAGGAGAAGTCCGTGCTCAGGCAGTTGACCGAGATGAAGATCTGAGGAGGGCCGAGAGCAGAGAGGAGAGAGGAGGGGATGAAGGCATGTGTGAAGGGTGTTTGTCTGAGTCCCGGCCGGGCAGCTCTCTGGGTTCAGACCACATCGTCCGCAGGCTGCCTGAACGCTCCCTAATAGAGAGAGAGACGCCTCACTCATCCCTGCTCGTACACACGTCTGAAAGATGCTTTGGATAAAACCAGCTGCCAAATCAATAGGAATAGTGAATAGAAGGATGTTAAGTGAAGTGCGTTATATTGTAGAATAACGCATGAATGGATTAGGGTCAGGGACAGAAAGTGTGTTTTTTCCTCATAAAAGTGTGTAAATATGTTGCGTACCACCTGACAGCGTTATAATTGGCAGTGGTTCAGCAGAATAGGAACGAGTTTAGGACGTCGAGCGCCTCCATTATGCGTTCTGCAGCGCCCTCTACTGGTATCTCTGCTAATCATACCCGTGTAGGATTTATAGCTGTATAGTTGGAAAGCCAAACACGATAGACATATATTTGCCCAGGAAAACACGTTGACCCCAAATAATAACCAATAATATATAAGCCTAGTGTTTATTTTTTGGGGTAAAGTAAAGAAAAATTAGTTAGAAAATCCAACTGTGCTAAGCTTAATAATGAGATCTGAGATGAAGTTCTGCTCAGGATTAAGTAAACAGCCCGAGAGCAGTTCAACATTTGTAAAGGGCTGGCCTGGAATCAGCATAGTCTTTACATCTGTAACTCAAATGACCAGGGGGCATGCAGGCCAACACAGCCAACATACACACCGCAGTTTGCAATTAGCTCTGCGTGTGTGGGTGTGCATGTGTGCATGTGAGGGTGTGTGCCTGTGTGTGTGTGGGTATGTGTTTGCTTGTGTGTGTGTGCATGGGTGTCTTTGTGTTTCTGTGTGTTAGGGTGTGTGCGTGGATGTGTGTGATTGTACGAGAGAGAGAGAGAGAGAGAGAGAGAGAGAGAGAGAGAGAGAGAGAGAGAGAGAGAGAGAGAGAGAGAGAGAGAGAGAGAGAGAGAGAGAGAGAGACAGAGAGAGAGAGAGAAGGAAAAAATAGGGAGATAGATAGAGACAGAGTGACAGATAGAGTGCGACTGGGAGTGTGTGTGTGAGTGTGTGCATATGTTTCTGTGTGTTAGGGTGCGTGCGTGGATGTGTGTGTTTGTACGAGAGAGAGAGCGAGAGGGAGAGCGAGAGCGAGAGCGCGAGAGAGAGAGCGAGCTAATAGCGGAGGAAGAAAGAGGAAGAGTGACAGATAGACTGTGAGTCTGTGTCTGCGTCTCTGTGTGTGCGTTGGTATGTGCGGTTAGAGCATCCTGGTGCGGTGGGACTCTGCTTGCTCAGAGGCTGCAGTACAAACAGCCGTTCGCACACAAGAGGAGTTACGGACTCGGCATCGGCCCGGGGCCATGGGACACGCAGACCTGGATCCTGGTGTGCGTGTGGGCTTGAAGACACCCGGAGACACCCGGAGCGTATTTGCATGAAGTATGTGTGCGTGAAGACCATCCCCCCCCCCCCCCCCCCCAACACAGCTCCCTCCTCGTCCTGTGTCGGCCAACACGGTGTGGGGGTCTGATGGATCATCAGCATCTCTTCTCTTCTCTGTTTGTGTTCTATTTGAGTGGTATGCTGAACGATTTGGTTTAATTTTCCCTTCTTTTATTTCCTCTTTACTTTACGCGTCAAATTTGTTTTGCTTTGAGAATACCCGGCTGTTTCAGACGTTAACCCAAGCTGGGAAGACGTTGTGTGTGTCTGGCGAGTGACGCCCGTCAGTCCTGTTCTGAACTATTAGTCAAATGATGTAGTCACATGATGCAGCCTCTGAGCAGATATCCGGCCCAGACAGAAGGGCTGCAGAGTGTACCGTTTGAGGGGTCACGCCAGGAAAGGGCTGTGTTGAGTAGGTGATGAGGTAGGATATAATTATTAAAGAACAAATAATATTCTTTATTACAAAGTGATTATACTATTTGATTAGTAATTCTACAATGCGAGTACGGCAATGTGTGTCAGACACAATACCATAACGTTTGTTTTAAATTGTCAAATTTGAGACATATCAGCTTACAAGACAAGTAAACATTGGTACGGTTATAATTATATTCATATAAATATATTTGGTTTGTTTCATACAGACTGAAGACACACATGATATCTGCAGTGATGGATGGTTTCCTAATCGCAATAGTTTATTGAGAGTCAATATATTCCAGATTAGTTTTATTCAACCTTTAGACAATATTTCACACAATGATCTTGGTATTAGGAAACAAGTGGCTCAATATAATATATACATTACTATTCCCCACTATTGACAGAGCCTGAGGTGAATAATTGTTTTAATGTATACTACACGTGAGAACTCCAAAAATAAACAAGATCACACTTTTTGCCGGAACCTTTTTGTTTTTATTAGCGGTTTATTAGTTTTAATTAGCGTGACGAGACGACCGTCACACGCGCCTCCCGTTACGAAAACAATATCCTGAATTTGAGATCCCAATCATGGGATATCGCCCAATGAGCGTGTGTAGCGAACCAATCAAATAGCGCCATCTTAGGAGGTTCACGTATAGCATATACTAATGTGAAATTGTTAGCGTATTTAATATTAGGCCTATATTGCACAATTTCAGAGACCTATTCGTTTGAGGGAAACACTCGGACTACTTAATATATAGCATATAATAAATCTAGACAGAACACCAAGTTATATTGTTGGCTTCATCGCTTTTCCCTGCACCTCAAACTCTAGATGGTTCTATCCAGTCTACCTGGTTCTAACCGTTCTACCTGGTTCTATCCACTCTACCTGGTTCTATCCAGCTCTAGATGGTTCTATCCAAACTTGACCCTGGTTCTTTCCACTCTCGCTGGTTCTATCCACTCTACCTGGTTATATCCGGTCTACCTGGTTCTATCCGGTCTACCTGGTTCTATCCGGCTCTAGCTGGTTCTACCTGGTCTACCTGGTTCTACCCAGCTCTAGCTGGTTCTATCCTCAGATCACAGAGCCGCTGGCCGTACTACTGAACTCCAGAGAGGCCGTGATTCCGTCTACGAGGAGCAGAGGCTGATCTCTGGGGACAAACACACGTTTGGAGAGCGCTGCCTCAAAACCCGACCGACTCGTTGAGGAGGAAGGAGATGAGACATGGGTAAGATGGAGGAGCAGTCCGTCTGACAGGCTTCTATTGAGCCGAGTCACACCAGGTCCTAACCCCCCCCCCTTCCCCGCGGCCCAGTTTCCTCATACCTGGGCCCATTGTGCGGGCTGTCTTGGGCGACAACACGCCTCGCTCCAGCATCACAACAAGGGCGACAGGTAAAGCTTGTTGGGACAGTTGTGTCTACACAAGCACACAAACACACACAAGTACACACACGCAAGTACACACACACACACACACACACACACACACACACACACACACACACACACACACACACACACACACACACACACACACACACACACACACACACACACACACACACACACACTAACATTTGACACTTAAGGGGAGGAGAGAAGAAGTCTATTTTTGGTCATGCTCACGCTGTGACACATGAGTCATGCACATGTATGCACATGTATGTGTGTGTGTGTGTGTGTGTGTGTGTGTGCGTGTGCGTGCGTGCGTGCGTGCGTGCGTGCGTGCGTGTGTGTGTGTGTGTGCGCGCCTCACCTTGGCCTCCTCGTTGGTGTCCCAGGTGAAGGAGATGGCGTTGTAGGAGATCTCCTCTATGTTGGCGATGGTGTTGAAGCTCTCCTTGTAGTCCGCTGGACACAGGGGGGTTAATATATACTCTAGAATATGGAGGAGATGGACCACTATACTCAGCTGTCAGTTAGCTGTTATCGGGGTCCTCAGACATGTTTCCTCGAGATAGAGTAACGTTTCATAATTGCCAATTTCTCGTACCAAGGAACATCAGGTTTGTTTTGGTATTTTGCTTTTCATTCCCTTCTGCATAGTCCTGCCTTATCTCTAGCTGTCTGCAATGAATCAAACCTGTGTCTGCCTTCCACCTGCAGACACAGGAAGATTGATCATCAGAGTCCACAATGAACTAGGCTGCAGTGCTGTCATCATTCAAAACCAGCTAACCCGCTAACAGACAAACATGGCCGTCTAATCCAACTTAAGGCTCCCTTAGTCATCCGTTGGCCACCTTCCAAACACCAGCTATCATCTTGAGGGTTCAGCTGTATAGAATCCCTCTATTGTGCTACCTAACTGTATTGCCTAGGACAAAAACATCACGTAAAGGGTATCGTAGCGCAACTGTGATGATCTCTCTCAAATATTTGCACAAGAAAATAAGTTGTCTGGTGTGCATCATCGAGGTTCAGGGTACTGTGTGTGTGTGTGTGTGTGTGTGTGTGTGCTTGCGTTTGCGTGTGCATGTGCGTGTGCATGTGTGTGTGTGTTTGCCATCCGTGTTACTGTTGTTTTATTTAAGTGGACTGGGTGCCCGTTGAGTCAGGAGGGGTGTGGCCTCACCGATGTCTAGGCAGCGCTGCTTGGCCGTGTGCTGTCGGGAGTGCCAGTACTTCCAGTGCTTGAGCTGGTCGTCTCTGCACTTCTCCTCCCCGAACACCACCATCACAACACTCTGGGGGGGAGGGGGGGGGGGGGGGGGAGGGAGAGATGTCAGCACGGGGGGACGGGTCCTCAAAACCACCAGTTGGTGCATCAGGGTCAGTACCTGAGTACTGACCCTGATGCACCAACGTTTCATACTAATAATGCTGCTTTACTCCGACCACCACCACCACCACCACCAGCACTACCACTATTACTACTACTACTACTACTACTACTACTACTACTACTAATACTGCTACTGCTACTACTACTACTACTACTACTACTACTACTGCTTCTACTACTACCCCAACCACCACCACCACTACTACTACTAATAATAATAATAACTTTATTTGTGATGTACAGACTTCCAGAATAATGAAATATGAATAAACAAATGAGTCTGGATAACACTGAGTGATGCCACCAGCTTCCTCTCACCCGGACTTTGGTGATGGGCTGCTGGATCCCTTTGTTGTTGTCGATCTCCCTGAGGCTGATGGGGTAGAACTGTCCCTTGTTCAGGTAAGTCATCGTGCCGTCGCCCGTCTTCTGCCGCAGAGACTTGGACGCTTCCAGAGTGTACTCATAGTCACTCCTGAAAAATCATGTGTTCATAGATGAGTAAATACCAAAACATTGTCGGACATTTTCGTAATTTTCGTAATTTTCTTAGAGTGAGAAGATGAACCTATGACCTCAGGTCTGTTAACCACAGGAGGAGGCTTACTAATTGTGGAGATTGTTTTTGAGGGGGGAAGAGAGGGGGTGCTACCGCCCAGTGATGACATCATGCATCCAGACTCCTTGTGAGTGGCCTTGGGAATAAAAGTGTCCGCTGCTGCTAGTTAGAAACAGTGTGCTCCCTGTCGTCTGTTCCATAGCTATGAACATACAATGTCAGCCCGACCCTAACCCATCTGGGCTCCATCAGTCCGTCCTGCTGTTCTGGGATCAGCGTGTCTGAGTTTGTGTCCCCTGTCTCTAATAGTCTGGTGTCTTCGCTCTGGGATCAGTGTGTCTGTCAGATTGTGTGTCCCCCCAGACAGACACACGCTGATCTCGGAACGGAGACACCAGACTCTGTGTCTCTAAGGGAGCCTGGCGTCTCTAAGGGAGTCTGGTGTCTCTAAGGGAGTCTGGTCTCTCTAAGGGAGTCTGGTGTCTAAGGGAGCCTGGTGTCTAAGGGAGTCTGGTGTCTCTAAGGGAGTCTGGTGTCTCTAAGGGAGTCTGGTGTCTCTAAGGGAGCCTGGTGTCTCTAAGGGAGCCTGGTGGCTCCGAGCGGCCCTGCGTTAACGGGCCGCTCCCCAGTCTGTGTGGGCGGAGTCTCTCCTCCCCGGTCTGTGTGGGCGGAGCCTCTCCCCCTCGATGTGTTTGTGGGAGGAGCCCCCCCCTCCCCGGTGTGTGACAGAGGGAGGCAGCTCACCCCGAGACAGATTCGAAGGCGCTGTAGTCCTCGGGCGTCACGATGGACGACATACGTAACTGGAGATCCCCCGGGAAGGAGAACACCTGAGAGAGAGAGAGAGAGAGAGAGAGAGAGAGAGAGAGAGAGAGAGAGAGAGAGAGACGTGGGGAGGAGGTGAAAAGGGGAGCGTGAGACATGGGGGGAACAACACATGCACTTGTATTGGGAGAGTCTAACATATGTTTTTAATTTCAGAATGTTGAATCAACTCCCTCAGCAATTGTCCAAAAAATATTAATAGCATTTGGGCTACATTTGTAATGAGAATATTGAATATATTATTGTTATATAATATTGTATATATATGTGTATATACTGTATATATATATATATATATATATATATACATATATATATATGCGAGCTAGCTCTTTTCTCATCTACTCTTCCTCTCCCTCTCTCTTTCACCTCTCCCAGTCCTCCTAGTTTTCCCATCTCTCCTCCCCTCCCTCCCCCTCCCTCCCCCGCCAGTGTAAAGGGGTTTTGTTGGGTTACTCCTCTTTTAAGGTAATCCCCCTCCAGCTTTAAAAAGGGAGAAAGGGAAGAGAGAGGGATAGACAGAGGGAGAGAAAGGCTCTGTGGCCATTGTAGGGGGGAAGTACAGCACTTTATTGTGTGGCTGAGACAATGGCATAATAACACGCTGGACCTTATTTTGGCATGTTCAAATAAGAGCAGGGGAGCCTGAGTCCACCAGGCCTGCGTGGGATCAGGTGAAAGGCCCATTGTGTCCCAAGCAGAGATCTGAGAGACAGGGCCAGCCCGGGAGAGGGGAGGAGAGAAAGGCTTTGAGGAAGGCCTCGCTGGGACGGTGGGGAGAGAGTATAGGTGGAGGTCTCTAATGGTGGACACACAGGCACCATGAACACACTAACACACAGGCACCAGAAACACACACTAACACACAGGCACCAGAAACACACTAACACACAGGCACCATGAACACACTAACACACAGGCACCAGAAACACACTAACACACAGGCACCAGAAACACATTAACACACAGGCACCATGAACACACTAACACACAGGCACCATGAACACACTAACACACAGGCACCAGAAACACACACTAACACACACGCACCAGAAACACACACTAACACACACAGGCACCCTAAACACGCTAAAAAACACAAGTGTGTACACACACACACACACACACACACACACACACACACACACACACACACACACACACACACACACACACACACACACACACACACACACACTCACACACCACACACACACGCACACACACACACACACGGACCCCCACCTCCTGGGAGCTGTCCTTGTAGCTCTCGGGGAAGGTGGAGTCGGGTGGTGTGCGGGCGTTGGAGGTGAACTGGACGGAGCTGTGGACCATCTGCCTGTCGAAGCTGTGGGGGTGGTGTTGGCCTTCGGCGCAGGGGTTCTGCACGGCCAGCGAGAAGCCCTGGGTGGGGCCCTCCGTCTTCACCGAGGTGTAGTTGGACCCCGCCGCGATGGACACTGGGGAGGTGGAGAGGGACCAATAAGGCAACCCCATCTCGAACTGAGTCTTAGCATTAGCATTAGCATCTTAGCATAGGCGAATCCCCACCCAGCGGTGTCTCATTGACCCAAGCTCATCTCTACAGGTGGATGCACACGGACCTCTCTTCTTCTACCGTCCATCACTCCTCGTTCCACTGACCTGGCGTGGTGAAGGAGCTCCTCTTGTCCTGGGTCAAATGGTTGGGCAGCAGGATGTTGAAGGGCCCCTTCAGCACCTGGATCCTGCTCTCCACGTTGGCCATGGAGGTGTCCTGGAGCGCGGTGATGGAGTGGCCAGTCTGGAGCTGGTGCCTGCAAGAAGGAGACGAGGAGGAGGAAGAGGAAGAGGAAGAGGAGGAGAGAGTTCACTTACCTAAGATGAATACTTAAAAAAATGACTATTTAATAAAGGCGTAGAAAATAGTATAATACACGCACCCACCTGAACACACACACACACACACACACACACACACACACACACACACACACACACACACACACACACACACACACACACACACACACACACACACACACACACTCGCCCACCCACCCTGCCACGTGCTCCGCTCCAGGGGGCGGTGCGTCCAGGCCCGGCTCTTTACAAGGGGGTATTAGGTGAGGTCAGGCGCCTACCTTTTGTTGGGATCCACATCAGAGCCCATGGCATCTGTCTTGCTCTGCGTGATTGTTCTCTTCTCCCTGGGCACCTGTGTGGGAAGGTAAACACAGCCGCTCATCCTCCTGACCACATCACATCCAGCGGGTCCTCCTAGCCTCCCCTGGCCTCTCCGAGCTACGGTGCTGCCGCCTGTCGTCATCGCGGATGACGCCTATGGAGGTCAGGTCTGGAAGGGTTTGGTGTGGTGCCTCCTTCTTACAACCACGCTGTTTGGGTTTAACTGGAGTTCACGCACCCTTTTCAGTCCCTAATCTCCAACGCCCTTTGCCTTCCCTCCTCTCTCTCTCTCTCTCTCTGTAGTCCTATAGCAGGCCCAGAGCCTCCCTCCCTCAGGGTTGGCTCACCTTGTAGTAGTCGTAGAGCAGGCCCAGGGCGGCGGCGCTGTCCTCGTCTCCGTTGATGCTCATCATGGCCTTGGTGGCGGCGGTGAGCGGGTTCTCCAGGAAGGACTTCCAGGCCTCGTCCTCCGTGGTGAAGGACCGCCGCTGGCCCCCGTAGGCTGGGTCGTTCTGCAAAACCAAGACCGCCCGCTTGCTGGGGGGGAGGGAGGAGAGGGAGGGAGGGGGAGGGAGGGAGGGAGGGTCCAATGAGAGGGGGGGGGGGGGGGGGATAAAAAACTTATTTAAAATATTTCATACTTAAAAAATAAAGTTATATCTTCTAGTATTTAATCTTCTGTAACCATTCTAATAGCTTGTATTCTGTACTAGAATCAACTACTCTGTACTATTCTCGTCATCTCTACGTGTTTGTCTTCTACTATTCTACGGCAGCATAAGGGAACGGCAAAGGCCTGAGATCAGAGTTCAGACTCTGCAGAGTTCAGACTCTGCTCCCCACCTGAGACGCTCTGGGGTTTGTTGTTTTAGTCATGACCGTGATCAGCCCCGCCCCGTGGCGGCACCTGAGGCCCGCGTGATCTCAGACGTGTTTATGATCCCGTGTGAATCAGAATCAGGACAGATGAGAGTTTGTTTCAAGGAGTGAACCAACTGGTTTTAACACCCTGTTGATGATGATGATGATGATGATGAGGGGGACGAATCTGGAGTGCCTGTTGTTCTAGTTCCTTGTGTGCGCGCGAGCGTGCGTGCGTGCGTGTGTGTGCGCGCGCGCGCGCGTGCGTGCGTGTGTGTGTGTGTTTCTGTGTGTGTGTGTTTCTGTTTGTGTGTGCGTCTGTGCGTGTAACAAATCTCAGCTTTGGAAATGTACAAAAAAAGATGCTCTACCGGTGTGACCACTCTGGCTGCCTCTGATTGGTTAATGACAACGTTACTTTTGACAGACTCCTCTCTCTGAGACATTCCGGTGGAGCAGAGAGGAGCTCTGCTGAGGTTTTACAGAGGGAGCGCCCCTCTGCACACAATATCTCCACTTCCTCCTCCTCCCCCCTCTTCCTCCTCCTCCCCATCCTCCTCCTCCTCCTCCCCCTCCTCCTCCTCCTACTCCTCCTTCTACCCCCACCCTCCTCTTCTCTCCACCGTTGGATCCTTCCTTCCTCCCCCCTCCGCCTCCTCTTCCTCCCCCTCCTCCTGCTCCCCCACATTCTCCTGCTCCCCTCCACCTCCTCCTACTCCCCCTCCTCCTCCTCCTCCTGCTCCCCCCTTCCTCCTCCTCATCCTTCTCCCCCCCTGCTCGTGCTCCCCCCTTCCTCCTCCTCCTCCTCCTCCTCCTCCTCCTCACCCCCTCCTCCTCATTGTTATCAGGATTCAAGATTCTAGATTCAAGATGGTTCTTGGACCTGAGTGTGTGCCCTTCTCTTCACTCTTACAACAATATGATCAGGTGAGGTCTTTGAGAAAGTCTGGATAAGACCAAAGGAATCTATGGTTTCAATTATAATGAGATCGAAAGAAGACTGTGCAACACTTTATGGACTTTAATGTTCATAATGTTTGATTCGTTTGACATTTTGATTGACATGCTTTGCTCTTTTTAAAGGAGTGACAGGCCTGTCAGCCACTAAAGAACTTCAACAGGTTATATACTTTATACTATCAGGGTAGGCTACTACTGTATTAGCAAGCACACTACGTTGGCATCACCCTGGCAACCGAGCCTTACGTCTTGTGCATTTTTCCTCTGAATCCTCACACATCCCAACTAAACTTTATCACCTGGAAACGAAATCCACGCCTACTTTTTTTTCAAGTCATAATTAATGGAACAAATACAGCAAATGCACAGAGAGAGAGAGAGAGAGAGAGAGAGAGAGAGAGAGAGAGAGAGAGAGAGAGAGAGAGAGAGAGAGAGAGAGAGAGAGAGAGAGAGAGAGAGAGAGAGAGTTGAGGGGAAACTGATGATTAGTAATTCTAGATCTAATTGTGCCATTCTTCAGATGTCCATCTCAGTCATCAGGGATTTGCAATTCGATAGATCCGTTATTCATTTGGTTAAAAATATAGGCTACTAGTCATGAAATCCACAAGGTAAGAGATGGATTAGCGTATATATATAGGCCTACTTCAAATATGTTGTGGTTATAACTAAAAATAAATAGCATGTATTAATGCTATTTAAATAGCCGTGTCTCGAAACGAACTGAAAGTTTCGCTCAAAACGTTCTGATACTTTCTCTACTCTGAGGGCCAACGCCCTGCAGGTGGACGAGTTCAGCCGGGGGAGGGCAACCTTCTCCGGCCGCAAAGTCCACATACACCGTAGGCCTAAGCATCGTTCATACGATGGAACATCCTACAGGATTTTTAAGTAGTAGTTTAAAAAGTGAACCACGAATATGTCAGTCAAGTGACTTGAACTCACTTTGCAAGCATCTTGTTGAACAAACAAGAGGAAAGACAAGCCACATAACTGCAGGCTAAAGAGAAACCCAGCAGTAGTCAGCCCCTCAGCGTCTCATCCCGGGACCCCGCGGTAAGAGACCCTTCCTCTGGCTCCTCCGCGGGACGACAGGTGGATGGGTCTCATCCCGTGACACCGCAGGAGGAGACCAATCCTCTGGCCCCTCCGCGGGACGACCGTTGGAGGCTGCACACCTGTGCGGCTCCGCGGGAACGAGCCCCAACATGACAGCTGGAGTCACGCGCTAAACTCTCCCACGGGCCGGGCCAGAACCCTACCCTACCGCTGACATCATGGGAACCCGGAGCCAGAATCAGGCTCTCCTTTCAAAGACAGAGCAACCTAAACCCATGTATGGCCTCGCTTTAAATCCTCGTCCGGTCCGCGTAAAAATGCTCAAAAAGTAAAAAAAGATGAACACTCTATTGCGTTCTTGGTGTCCCGGGAGACTGCGGCGATTCTGTGCAGTACAAATGAGGAGCGAGTGCACTTACTTGTCATGCTCCTGTGACATCTCGGTTGGTCGAACTGGACTTTCTAGTTAGGACTGAAAATCCGATCCGTCTTCTTTACCTAAAAACCGAATCACTCCACGGATGAGGCGCAGGCAATGCTGTCCCTGAGAGAACGGGTTTTGTCGGCTTTTCTCGCTTTTTGCCATATACTCAGTTATTGAGGCCGGTTTTACCTGTGACGGGGCTACTGATTGGATAGCAGGTGAAGCGTGGGGCGGAGCTTAGCAGGTGATAGGTGTAGTTGTGATTGGTCAACCAGGCGGTGCGCCGGGATGAGGCAGAGCGCCATAAACTGGCGCTCAAAGACGCACAGAGCTGAGATGTGAGGGTCCTGTCACTTCTCATGTTGCAGAACTAAACAACCAACCACAGTTCATAGTTTATATCTGGAGGAAAACTGCAAATGGAGCTGCAAATATCCGAGGATGTTTTTCAGAAAAAAGGTCTATCTATCTGAATATATGTGTCTGTCTTTTTGAGTTGGTTTCATTCCGGTCATTTTACTATAATATTGCACCTTATTCTATTCTATTTGCATTGGCCTGTGGCTCCATCAGTTTAATCCTAGCTGGAGGCGTCTGTGCTAAAATAACGACTGTTACAGAAAACAAACAGCGTTTCCCCTTTGTCAGAAAGGGGCTGAGAAGATGCTATCGGCAATATTCAAAGTGTCTCCCTAAACAGCGCATAATATGCTCTTTGGAAAAACACACACAGACACACACACACACACACACACACACACACACACACACACACACACACACACACACACACACACACACACACACACACACACACACACACACACACACACACACACACACACACAGACACACAGGTAGATCTCCAGCTCCTGCTCCTGTATCCTGGTGAACTGTTTATTTACCCCAGTGAGAGACACCTGCTCTTGGGAGTCTGTTTGTGTTTGCACTGAGGACACAGATACCTCTGTTAGGGCAGGACTGTGTGTGTGCGTTTGTGTGTGTGTTGTTTTTCTGTTTTTTGTTTAGGTGTTAGGGTTTGTGTGCATACGTGTGTGTGTGTGTGTGTGTGTGTGTGGGGGTGTGTGTGTGTGTGTGTGTGTGTGTGTGTGTGTGTGTGTGTGTGTGTGTGTGTGTGTGTGTGTGTGTGTGTGTGTGTGCAAGTGTATGTATGTATGATGGTGTACGTGTGTACGTGTTTGCGTGTGTGTGTGTGTGTGTGTGTGTGTGTGTGATGGTCTACGTGTGTGTGTGTGTGAGGGGGGTAGTCGCTTGGAACCTTGGCTGATGACTAATGTCTGAGGAGGAGAGCTACAGAGACGGGGGGTGAGGGGGGAGGGGGAGGAGGGGGGAGGGGGAGGAGGGGCGTTATGATCAAAACAAAGCAGCCATCTTAATCTAACAGGAAAACATTCTAACCAACAGAACAAATGGTTGTTTGTGTTTGTGTGTGTGTTTGTGTGTGTGTGATGTCATTCAAAGAGAAAAAGATCAGAGTTGAGTTTAGAGGGACATTTCTAAAATGGTGGGAGCAAAACGGCTTTGCAGGGTTTAAAGAGAGCAGCAGTCTGAGGTGGAGGTGGCCCCCACCATAGCAGCAGTCTGAGGTGGAGGTGGAGGGGATCCCACCATAGCAGCAGTCTGAGGTGGAGGTGGAGGGGACCCCACCATAGCAGCAGTCTGAGGCGGAGGTGGAGGGGACCCCACCATAGCAGCAGTCTGAGGCGGAGGTGGAGGGGACCCGACCTGAGCAGCAGTTGGGCCCACCCGGCCCCCCTTGAACGGTGCGGGGGTGACCCCGTGGGGCTGGCTGGAGGGGACCCCTGTTGGGCCGGGTGGAGGGGACACCGTGGGGTGCAGCTACCTGCCGCTCTCAGTCCAACAACTCCGGGTCGTTGGGATTCTTATCTGTTGTGACTGTCAATTTGTTTTGGGTGCTACGGTTTACCTACCCTAATTTATTACTCCTTCTTTTCTCCTTACTCCCCCCCCCCCCACACCCCTCCCTCTGTCTCTGTCTCTGTCTCTGTCTCTCTCTCTCTCTCTCTCTCTCTCTCTCTCTCTCTCTCTCTCTCTCTCTCTCTCTCTCTCTCTGTCTCTCTCTCTGTCTCTCTCCCTCTCCCTCTCCCTCATTCCATCCCCCCTCTCTCTCTATCCCTCTCTCTCTCTCCCTCGCCCTCTCTCTCTCTCTCTCCCTCTCCCTCTCCCTCTCCCTCTCCCTCTCCCTCTCTCTCTCTCTCTCTCTCTCTCTCTCCCTCTCTCTCTCTCTCTCTCTCTCTCTCTCTCTCTCTCTCTCTCTCTCTCTCTCTCTCTCTCTCTCTCTCGCCCCCCACCAACTCCTCCAGTAAACCGTTGGTTCTTCTTACCGTTCACCTTTACCTGGATGGAAATTAGATGCAAATCTCCTCCTCTCCGCATGCGGGGGCTTGTCTCAGCAGGGAGGTACAGAGTCTAGCAGACGCCTGGTTGAGGGTACAGCGCTGGGCGCACCATGAGTCCCGAGGCCGCCCCAGCCCTGGAGCTGGTTGGCCGGGCTGAGTAAACACGTGTTGGGGAGTGGAGGGGAACAAGGAAACAAAGTGTTTGTGATGCTCTCTTGTGCGGGATGATGTTCATCAACCCTGGACGGCATACTGCAGTGGCATTTCAGTGTTCAGAGGCGTGACACCAGCTGTAATCAGGCTTGGATCGACGATTCACTTTCTAAACCGCTGTCAGAATCTTTTTCCTGTATTTTCCAGAAGCTTCCCAAGACTTGATGACTGTGGCTGAGTTCTGCTGAGGCCTGACTCAGATGTTATCACACGGTCCCAGTGTTTGTAGTACACACACACACATGCACACACACAAACACATCCACACACACAGTGATGGGAAGGAAGGCCCACATGCCGTTCAACTCCTAACAGGCCAGCACAGACCTACGTGCTCACACACACACACACACACACACACACACACACACACACACACACACACACACACACACACACACACACACACACACACACACACACACACACACACACACACACACACACACACACACACACACACACACACACACACCACACACCACACAAGCACACACATGCACACACACACACATAAACATACAAAAAGAGAGGGAAAGAGGGACGGATAGGGGGGGAGATGTTATGAGATCTCAGGCTTTAATGGGTCATCTGTTTTGCTTTACAACAGTGATACTAAATCCAAAAGGCCTAACGGGTCTGAGATACCGTTATCGCTTACTTGACAGTGTAGTCAGTAGAAATACAAATACAGTCAAATGTTTCAATGTTTGCCAGGATCTTTTGACAAATCCGATACAATTCTTGAGTTGTAGGACTCAGTTCTCACTAAAGAAGGTGACAGTAGGCTGGCCATAGCACCTCTCTATGCTGTTTGTGTGAGTGAGGTAATGTGTCCTAATTAACCCTTCGCCCCAGAAGGCAAACAGACAGAGGACTGAACGTTGATTGCAGAAGGCAAACGCCAAGGGCTGATTGACTTAAGTAAATGCAGAGCGCTGCACTAAGGAACACTCATCACACGCTCGAAGGAGACCCTATAGGCTTTACTGTGCACCAAAGATACATGAACACCCTGTTCAGGCCGGTGTGTGTGTATTTGTGTCTCTGTGTGTCTGTTTCTGTGTGTGTGTGTGTGTGTGTGTGTGTGTGTGTGTGTGTGTGTGTCTGTCTGTGTGTGTGTGTGTGTGTGTGTGTGTGTGTGTGTGTGTGTGTGTGTATTCATGTGTGTGTTTGTGTGTGTGTGGTGTGAGAGGGAGAGGAAGTGAGGGAGGAAACTACTCTGCAGAGTGCAGCGTAGTTACTTCATTATTTCTTTATTTTAGTCATTTAGTACAAAAATGAATGCATGATGAGCAGGTTAAAGGCTGGGAGGAAGACATTAAAAATATCTGTGGACCTTTTTTCCCATAATAGAAATACCATAAATTAAGAAATATATAAGAATAA
>NC_044052.1:13095907-13098407 GCF_902167405.1 Gadus morhua
AGACAGCATGGAGTAGCATCGCCATGGCGACAGGAGCACGACGTAGAACATAAACGAGCAAATAATATAAAACAGTTGAATCTAAAAGGTCTTAAAGGAGGCTTGATGCTGGTACTGAGAGGAGGAGAAACATGTGTGAGTGGAGAAGGAACGGGGCTTGGTAAAGACAGATGGTGGGGCTGAAACAAAAGGCACGTGGTGCGGGGGACAGCAGCCCTGAATGTGGAAATCCTACACAGGAAATGTGAGCAATACAATGGGATTCACTGCACACACATGCACATGCACACACACACACACACACACACACACACACACACACACACACACACACACACACACACACACACACACACACACACACACACACACACACACACACACATGCACGCACACAGACAAACACACATGAACATGCACACACACAGACACACACACGTACATAGACACATGAGCACACTCACGCACACATCCTTGCATGCACACACACAGACACACACACGTACATAGACACATGAGCACACTCACGCACACATCCTTGCATGCACACACACACACACACACACACACACACACACACACACACACACACACACACACACACACACACACACACACACACACACACACACACACACACATACACACAAACACACACACACACACACACACACACACACACACACACACACACACAAACACACAAACACACACACACACACACACACACACACACACACACACACACACACAAACACACACACAGGCACACATACACATGCACACCCATAATAGTCCCTTCTGTGGGCTGTCGCCCTGGGGGGCTCGGGGTGGGGCGGAGGTCACCCTGATGATGCTCATATGCTCCACCGCGTCCTCCTGTTCTAGGGTGTGAATAATGTGGCTGTTGATGTTGTTGAACCGCTGGCCGCGTGCACTACTGGTCGGTGGAGTTGTGTTGTTACGAGGCCTACATTTAGAGTAAAGATCTCTGCCAGGGCTAAATGTGACCAGGATGATGCAACACATTTCATCCGACTTATTTGAAATTCACGAAACTCCCTCTCTTTCTGTCTCTCTCTCTCTCTCCACTCCACGCCTCTCTGTCTCCCCTCTCTTCTTTCTCCCTCCCTCTCCCTCCCTCTCCCTCCCTCTCCCTCCCTCCCGCTCAATGAGGGCAGCCATGTGTTCCAGGCGGGCTAGCGCTGGCTAACTTTATCTCTGTGCCAATTCCTGGCCCAGGGGCGCACAGCGGCAACCCAGAAAAAGACCGGGCTGTCAGCCGGCGTCAACCACGCCACTCCCTCTCTCAGCGGCCGGGAGGAGGGGAGGGGGGGGGGGGGGGGGGGGGGGGGGGGGTGACCTCATGATCACATGCTCGCTTTCACATGAGCTTTGGGGGGGGCTTAGGGTGTGCGCTGTGGGTCGGCAACTATGTGCGTTTTGTGCACAAATTAGGTGTTTGTGATGTGTGTGAGAGAGAGGGAGAGAGAGAGAGACAGAGACAGTTAAAGAGAGAGAGAGAGAGAGAGAGAGAGAGAGAGAGAGAGAGAGAGAGACAGAGAGAGAGAGAGAGAGAGAGAGAGAGAGAGAGAGAGAGAGAGAGAGAGAGAGAGAGAGAGAGAGAGAGAGAGAGGTGGGGACAAGAGAGAGAGAATGAAAACGAGAGCTCTTTCTGACACAGAATTGACAGGCATTGATTGGGATGGATTTAATTCTGTTTTGGAAATGGGTTTTTGTTATCTCCTGATTTGCTGTGTGCTCTGTTCCCAGTGACCTTTCTGCTGCTTTGCAAGGCATAGCGACTGACTCAGCCATTTGATAATTAGCACCAAGCCCCCAAACCATTTCATCTGGCCCAAGCTAATTACGCCTGCCGTGACAGGGCCTGAGTGCTGGGGTCTCTGGGCTGGATGGGTGCTGGGTGTTTTCACCCCCCAGTGCTCTGTGGTCACGTCCCGGTGGTCATAATGGGATTGCTCAAGTTGCATTCTATGCAACTGATCCTCTGGAATGAATGTGTCAGGCCCAACAGGGCGTGGCTCTGGTGTGAGCCGTGTGGGCCAATAGGGGCTGATTTCTGTGGGAGTATCCTATGATTTGGTGCGTTGTTGTCCAACATGAGCCAACCCAGTGAGGAAGTGAGCCCTTGTTGAACATCAGATGAGGTAGACTGGATTTGGGGTAACACATGGACTCACAAAGATTCGAATCAATTCGATTCAGCATTTGAACTTTGATAGTTTTTTTTGTGATACATTTTTTATTTTATGATTGAACTTTGATAGTTGTTCTCTCTGGCTATCGTTAAAGGGGCTACATCATAGCACCAGGTGTGAGTGTGATTAGCCATTACAAGCCATTTGCCCTTCCCTGTGCCTTAGTGACATCATTAGTGGGCGTGTCCACCTAGATGCCGGATAAATCAGTCCACCACCCAGTTGCTTATCTATCCATCATCTAGGTGGACATGCCCATTTGTGATGTCACTAGCGCACAA